>NC_044190.1:6978294-7278294 GCF_900880675.1 Sparus aurata | reverse complement strand
ATTTTCTGAAATGGTTACCACAAAAAAGCCTCTCACCATAGGAACCCCATCAAGAATTGCATCGTAATACTTATTAGAAATGTAAGAAGGCAGGCCTAAACTTATCAGATTTGGAAAAATATAAAATTTAAAGATACTAGCCTGACTCGATGATGTGGAGAGTCAGGAACAAAAATAACTGCTGGGCGCCATTTTCAAATTGCTCATCTTGTCACATGTAGTGTGTCAGAGTGTAAGAAAAATGGAGCAGCATCTGGACTCGTTCCCATCAGAAAAAGCTAGCATTTCTGAATCTTTTGCAGTCTCTCAACTGGTTCAATAAATTTTGCGTAATGTTTTATAACGCTGCCCCAGCAGAAAACCAACGAGCTTCCATGCACATGTTTAAATATGGCGAAGCACTGAAAGGACAGATAAGTTGTCAAGTGGAACATTGAGATCAGTTGTGGCATCTCCTTCTAAATCACACCAGGAAACTCAGAACGCTTCAATGGGTTGGGGTCCATGGTGTAGTCTTCTGTGTCTATCCACCAAATTATGTTATGCGCCATCCAAATGGTTACACTTTCAGGAACGTACTGCATGGCTTGACAGTATTTCTACAGGTTATCATGATGATGACAAATGGGTGTTAAATTTCCAATTTTAGACATTTCCGCATCGAGAAATAACTGCTTGATAAGAATTGATTATTTTCCCCCAATTGTTGAGAAACAGCATTTAATTATTAACCTGTGGTCTAATCCTAATCTGGCACATAAACATTGACAAGCAAAAAGACCATGTAGTTTTATCCTGTCATTAATACAATCAAAACTTCTCCTGACAAACCCATATTTTGTTTATCATATTGAAACCTTGTGCAATCCACCATGATCTTCTTCAAGAAAACAAATGATCTTCTACCTGTTTACTCATTAATACCAATATTAAATAGGTACTTATTAGAGTGACCGTATGAGTTTCAGTGGTCTGAGGTTTGTTCTTAAGGAAGTGTCATGTAGCCAAGCCAAAGTTAAGCAGCCCTTTGTCCATTAGCCTTTTATAAAGCGAAGAAAAAACTGTCTGAGACTGTCTGAAACTGAGACAAAGATCTCAGCTTGAGCTGTGTGACTATTGGCCACCTGTAGGAGAGACATCAATGACATTTTCTGCAGGAAGAAGGTTGAACAGCTTGAGGTCAGCAACTTCCACAGTGGCCTTAAACTATTCTTTGAAATGGGTGCTATTCTAAAAGGAAAACAACTTAACCAACACATACTGCATTATTCTTTTCATCTTCTCCTCTGCTGCCTTTATGCTCTTAACCTTTGCTCCTCAACACATAAAAGATTTTTTTCAATGAAACCACTGATGTCGAAAGAAAGGGAAAGTTAACACCCAGCTGATCCAAGTGTGGAGTGGTTCAGTGCCTATTAAGAGAGAAAACATGAGGGAAAGTTCAGGCACTGGACTGTACGATTTGCATTAGAGACTTATTTTATCCTTTTCCTATGATCAGTTCTAATTATTCACATGCATTTTGCCTCTACATGTCAGCAAATTCTAATGTATAATTGTTCTTTGCAGGAGATTTAATCCAAAAGAAGATAATTTCATATAGGCTATAAAATAAAAGAATGCAACCTTTGTTCATGCTTTCACAACATTTATATTGTTTACATTTAAGCCTTGAAATTAATTTGGTAAGAAATGACCTCAATCTGCAATGTTGCTCCAAACATCCAATAGATGACACTTTTCTCCATCTGACCGGCTATTTGAAAACTCCCAGGACAGGTCATCAAGAGTACTTAAGAGGACCAGATGGGTCAAGCCCTGCTGGGGCAAATAAAACATGCAGACAAAGGTCATCGGTGTAAAGTGGATATAAAATTGGCTCTTTTACCTAAACAGGCCATTCAAGTTAATCATGGCAATAAAGGGTCTCAAAGACATTACCCAGAGGAGCAGCATGTGTGAACACAAATGTTCAAAACCAGTTGATCCGTACATTAAACCAACTTCAACCTTCCATCTCCCTAGAACAACGGCTGTGTGATCCATCTCAGCCCATGAGAGAATAGAGCTGGTCACTGTACAGACAATTCACAGCTAGAGAGTTGGCGTAATGATGATATTGATGATGTTGCTTTGTACTCTGTTGCTTTCCTGTATGGCATCCAGATACGCCCACATACATATGGTATAGGTAAACACACAGTAACCCTCCTGCACGGCCTACCAAGGCATCGCCCCTAACCTAAACCAAACAGAGTATTTGCAGAAGTGATAATGTGTCTGAAACAGACCATCTCCTGTTGTTTGCAACATGTGTGAATGTGCAAGTTCACATCTGAAAGCGACTTCATACAAGGCAGCAGGGTTGAGGATGGTGGGCTGTGAAAAGCAGGAAAAACGGCCAGTTTAAAGAGGATTTTCTGGTCAACTTCAGCCAGGAAAGAAGCATCAACAGTAGAACTGCCATCTGCCAGCTTAGTCACAAACAACCAACATCTGATAATCTCTCCCCTGCCACTAGGTGTGGGCAATATGGATCAAGTCTTATGTTGGGTATATGTGTTTTATATCACAATAGTGATATACTGTACCAAGATATACAGGATCATTCCCATTTCAAGGTTTTAACTGACGCCCCCTTGCTCCTCAGAACAGAGATACACTGGGTGGTGGTTAAAATCTCCCCCAATGAAATGTGATATCCAAATGTCATCTGCTGTCGATGGTGTTTATGTAAACAGACGCGACCAGACATTTCAAATATGTCCATCGTCAGCTGCAGTCTTTTCCCTTTCCTTACTGTGGTAGTATCACAATGGTGTTTGCCATTCATCTGATGGAGATAGAACATTCCAGTTCTATCACAACATCATACTATTGTCGTCCTTCCTCGTGCAATACCCATATAGATACGCTGGCTCCATATATATCCATATCCATATCCTCTATATTGATATTCTAATCTAAAAAACAAGGCACTCTAAACAGATTTACCAGCCAATTTGACTCCTCAGTGACTCCCCAAATCGATAAAGACTACATGATATGCAAGAACAGCCTGGTTTAAGTAAAAATGGCAACACCACAAACAAGCAAAGCCACCACCTTGATCTCCTTGTTGATAAAGCAGCTAATGCCAACGTTGTAAGTCAACCTTCCGCAGTTAGCTAATCCTTCCTTTCTCACCACCGAGGGCTGCCAGTATTATAAAGTCGTTGTTTTAACTTGCAAGGAGCTCCATCCGTACAGCGTGGGAGAAAACTAAGGTTTTCCAGTAATTTTTCAGTTTTCAACATGTCCAAAATGAATGTGACAATGTTCCCTCTTCACACCTGCTTTACCTTTTTAAGGGCATTTTGTATTCTTCTGTTAGACAGATGTCGTGATGTACCTTACAATAAAGTGATTATCGCAGAATTGATCACAGTGTGATATTATCCCTTTTGTGTGCCGCGTATCGAATCATAATGTATGATATGATATCTAGGACAACCTAGACATTGGCATGAAGGGTAGGTCGAAGAGGTCGGGGCAAGGAGTGTCTTGTGACTAGGCTATAGTCTATAGGACATATTCTGGCAATGGGAATGTCTGTTTTTGGCAAATCCTTTGAGTGAAGTGCATGACAAATCAACTTCATGACATTGATGCAGAGACCCCCTCCACCCAGGATTGCAATAAAGCACTTCGGCTGGCAGATTTGCAACAATGCCCACAATGGTCTAATAAAAAGATATTAAAAAGGTATAACCACTTTGGTAGAAAGGTTATAGAAAAATCTGTGCTGGTTGAAAAATCTCCAATGTCTCATTGTAAGTGTTTCTGCTCAATATTTCTGCCATCTTAAGAAAATAATTGAGTCACTTTGGGTTAAGATTATTAACTCAGTGTGTGACAGCATATAATAGCATGTAGATCTCTAAAGCTCACAGATGAAGCACAGTAAGGATGGTTTGACTTCAGAC
Source organism: Sparus aurata (assembly GCF_900880675.1). Lineage (NCBI taxonomy): Eukaryota > Metazoa > Chordata > Actinopteri > Spariformes > Sparidae > Sparus > Sparus aurata. The sequence continues at coordinate 7,274,329 of NC_044190.1, read as the reverse complement.
TGAATGCCGAGGACACTAAAAAGGATAATTTATGATAGTTAAATATCTTCTGCTAATAATTAGTCATGAATTATCTCTTTTTGGGCTGCTGGTAGAAAACAGATGGGAAAGCCTCTAGAGTGTGAGAAAAGACTCAGCCTAACGCAGACCTTTCCTTTAAAAGCCTAATTAAGATGATAAACACGCTCCAAAAAGAGGTCTTGTAAACACATATGAAAATAAATGTTACATTTGCCTTCTATTTTGAGCAGAGAAGAAAATGTTTCGTCACCCAAATGTATAATTAGATGATAATACTAATAGATGGAAAAATATTCTTTTAAGGCCTAGAAAAATAAAAAGAAATCACTAAGTAAGGCGTCAGAAACTGCATCAGCTGGCATCTTATCGCACTCGTAGTTGCACCCAAGAATTAAGTGATACTACATCAGCTGGTAGAAGCAGGGGAGGATTCATACAGCAGCTGGACTGAGAACCTCAAATCAATTGTTACTCAGAAGAAACGTTTTAACCCAATGTTTTAGCCATACAGTGACTCATTCTTTAGAAAATGCGTGGTTCAGGCAGATGACTGTCATGCACAGATTAAAATACTGACTGTAATCAAGCCTGAACAGAGATCTTTCTGCTGTTGATTCTTGGCGAGGCAGACATGTTTCGACTTGGTCAAAAACTTAGGCAGTGTAATAATAGGGAGTAATATTCCTTTATAGGCCTCTGCATAATTCAGAGAGTCAGTGGATCAAAGACAACTAGCACTGATCTCAGGTTTAAGGTTAGTAATTACTACAGTGTACACAGCAAAGGACTGAAAATGCTACAAGTTGCAGATCTGGTTTCTTCTTTGCTCCCACTCTGCAGTACAAGAGCTGCATGAAAGGGGGAAAATGGCTAGAGTTCAATATATAACACTGTTAACAATCGACAGCTTTCTGTCCTGTGCTGCTAAGTGTTTTAAACAGACCACGCAGTCGGAGAAAAGAAGAGAGAACTCCAGGCACAAGGACACTTGACTGTTTCGTGCAGGCTGGTGAAATGTGCTGATTAAGGGCACTCATCAGAGAAGAGACTCAAATGGCTTTGGAAGGACATACATCAACAATAAATCAAAGAGCAGCGACATAAAACTGCACTCTGCCAAATTCAGCAGATATCACCGGATAGGCTACATGATTAATATTTACTGGAGGTGACAAACTGAAATGTGTAATATGGATTCAACAATCTTAAAAACCCCAGAATCATGAGAATTTCTTTCAGAAGCATTTTCCGGTTATGGGTTTCAGTGTTATTGTGTCCCATTTCTGATTAAATGAATTAAATCTAAAAATGCATTACTTTGGTCTGCTGCAGCATCCTCTTCTTCTGTAGTCACCACTAGGGGTGTCAACGTTTACAATTTTTTCTACACGTGTAAACGGGGCTTCTAACCGACGTGTACACGGTTACACGTTGGAGATTTATGATCTCTTTCTATCGCAGTTGTGGTAGCACCGATGCCAGCAGCAGTCTCTCCCTCCAAATTGTTCGGGTGTTTCCATCACAGGTGGTTTAGCATGGATCCCGTGCTGTTGTTGTAAGCCAACTTTGCCTGACAGCCTACACTCAACTTGATTTCCACTGGCAGTTTGTTCAAAAAACACACAGTGCTCCGCTTGTTGACCGCCGCCATCGTGTCCCCCAGTCAACTTGAAGTGACGTGACGTGACGTGACGCGACACTGGCTGTGGCTGCAGGTTTTTTTTTTTTTTATATCAACGTAACATTGTGCCCCATTTCATTTCTATTATGTATGCGGATAACTGCACTAGTGGGAACATTTAAGTGTATAGTTAGTTAATGTTATTATCTGAAGCTTTCAGGTAACATTATCTTACTTTCACTTTTAAAAATTGCGTCCGTCCAATTTTCCTTCGGGCGTCGGTATCAATTTATAGCGGGTCGGCTCTGGTACGGAATGTAATCTGTGCTACTGTCGGATAACGGGTCGGATGCGGTGACCAGTGCAGGACTCTGGTCTAAGTGACCATTTTAATCCTCTAGCCAATTATCAAGCTAAATATCCAACATGCTAGTTAACGTCAAAGACTGCGGTGGAAGACGACGGTAAAATATTTCCACTGGATTTATTTATGCCTGAATTTTTAAGGTGTGGCGGCTTTTATTTTTTGCCGTGGCGGTGCGCCACACTCAATTACATGTAGGGGAAACCCTGAATACTATATATATTGATGAGAAATGAACGAGGAGGAGGAGGAGGAAGAAAAAAAGACGTGTAAACGGTTATTGATTTTTCTAAACGGTTATGATTTGTTATCCGTGTATCCGTTTACACGTGTAGACGTTGACACCCCTAGTCACCACTCTGTTGTCCCACTTGATGTCCCACCCACAACACAATCTGATTAGTTACACATCACAATAGTTTAAATTGAATAATCTGAAGCTGCATGGTAACTAAAGACACTGAATAAATGTTGAGATGTTTATTATTTGTGCAAATGCATATCTGTTCCAAATATTGGTTATTGGTATCCTTTACTAATAATCAGTGTAGGTGTTGGTCCTGAAAAACAAAAAAAAGAAAAATATTGGTCAATCCCTAAGACAGAAAAAGAACAAATCTGTAACTGTACATCAAACCAACCATAACAAACCTATATGGGGAAAAAAATAGCCTTTACTTTCCCCTCAAAGTAATTATTTTCCAGTTGAGAAGCCTGTTAAAGTAAGAGGGGAACAATGCTCATCAAATTCTCTCCAAATTGTTATACAGGATCCCGAAGTGTCTGAACAATCACTAAATCCTCAGCAACCATCACAGCCAAGTTTCTCCGATACTTAATTAGTAAACCTCTCACTGAAAGACATCAGGATCTATGAACTAAAAAGCAAGACGTTCACAGATCAGAGCTGCAGCTACAGGGCGACAATATGTATGTAAAGGAAAACCAAACAATGCCAAAACATCAGCAGCAGAGTCAGCAACGCTTTATGCTGGAAAATCTGTTAGACTGAACTGAGATACTATGTGTTTAAAACACAAACAAAAAAAATGTACCAAAATGGGCATTGAAAATCATAAAATAATAAACTATATGGAACAAAGCTGTAGTGTTAAAGTGGATTACAACAACATTGTGCTGCTGGTGTTTTCTGCTGGAGGAGGAACAATTTGCACCACAGCAGGAAATAGCCTTAATACATCTACAAGGAGCTGCTGATCAATACCAGTGACTAAAGGATTACTTTGCCCGGTGCTGAGATTTATGGATTTTAAAAAGGTACTTGTTTGGGTCCAAATAGGTTTCACTCAGAATCTCCTCTCTTCGTCATGAAGTATTATAAAAGTATCATTCATTCCACAGTGTTCATTTATGCAATTTCTCACAGTGTGAGATTGGAGTGTTATACTCTGTCTTCTTTAGATTTCTATAAAGTCTTTGTTCTGATTAGCTGACTGCCTAATTAGCAAGCTGCCAACTTCTGCCTGCGTTATTGCAATCTGCCACCACTCAAAAATAGTACAAATACACACTCAATGGAACAAGGTTCTGTGTGAGCACACTTCTAGACGCCCTCGCTGGCAATGAAACCATAAACCATATATAACTTTTTACATCAATACTCATTATTCTGTTTTCTGCATTATATACATTTTTTCATGTGTTCTCACCGGCTTGAACAGTCAGTCAAGTACTTTAAATATAAGTCTGCAAAGCTGGGCTTTAAAGATGTAGGGCTGCAACCATTATCTTTATCATCAATTAATCAATTAATTGTTTACCCAAATAAAAAGGTCAACAGATATGAAAAGTGCTCATTACAGTTTCCCAAAGTGAAAGTGTAATCTTTAGATTGCCAGAGACTCTTCATTTAAGGTCATAAATCATAAAAAAAGAAAAGCAGCAAATCCGAACATTAAGAAGTAACAACCAGCAGATATTTGACATTTTTGTTTGAAAAATGACTGAGGTTATTAATGGATTATTAAAATAGTTGGAGATAATTTTTCTTTTTATCCACTCACCGATTAATCAAGTAATCGTTTCAGCTCTAAAAAAGATGAAAGCCGGGAGACTTAGTTTTACTCGTTTACTGCTAAAGCTAACAGCAGATTCATACTAGATTAGATTCTCATAACATTAACATCAACAACAACAACATTGATGTAACGAAAGTAAAAAAAAAAAAAAAGAGGTGAAGGTATCAGGTGACTGGCGGGTTACACCCTCGACATCGATATGTCACCAGTTCATCACAGGGTTGAGTAGTAGAGACATAACATTTACCCTCACATTCCCACCTACGGGCAATTTAGAGTTACCAATTAATCTGACTTGCTTCGTCTTTTGGATTGTGGGAGGAAGCCGGACTACCCGGAGAGAACCCATGCCAGCCCGGGAGAGATCATGAAATTCCCTGCCCTAGCCCGGTCTCGAAAGCAGGACCTTCACACTGTATTTGAAGTGTTTCATTTCAGAATGTGAATAGATATCTGCAGAATGTGTGTGCGGGTGTGCATTTTATATGTGAAGCCTCAAATCTGAACATAAGTGTGAAGATTCTGTGGATGTAGGAGACAAAGAGAGTGTGCCAGAGATATACCTATCAAGGTAAAGTTATTGCTGCAAAAACATGCATTATAACATGCACACTGTACCATGTTGAATCTGAATACAGCATTACATTTACAAAATAAGCTGCTCATTTGGATTGTGTACAGAGCTCACAGTGGCATCAAAGAGCCCAATTTATATGATCATGTTTGATGTGTGGATGGACGTGTGGAAGCCTGCAAATGATTAATATCAGCAAAATATAAAGATTAATTTTAAACAAATATATTTCTTGTCCATACAATGAAAACTACCGCTCTTTGCATGTGTGTGTCTTCCTCTTTACTTTCCACTCAGGGAAAACCTCCTCTGCATCTGCTTCACTCCACTGCCTTTCTGGTTCATGTGTAAATTCAGAGCACCAAATGACACCACACAGTGCCCAACGGCGAGTTTTAAAGATGGTAGGCCGGCTGGCTGCCAGGGATCAATGCTGGCTGCCAAAGTTGAAACAGCAGCTGCCATCATGTCATAAGTTACAACTTGACAACACATACTTCAATTTAACATTTAACTAGGCCTATTTGCACTTCTTGGACATTGAATCACATCTTATGGTCTTCCTCAGTATTTCCGAGGTCAGGAATTAACCTTTACATGTAAATGTAACTCAAAACAGTATTCCAATCCAGATAAAAATACACACTGCTCCTTTTACCTACAGTGCTATTTATCTATCTAGATTGTTTTGGTGTGAGATGCCATGTTTTGGAGACATTGGCTGTAGAGCTGTCTGCCTTTTTTCTGGCTCCTAGTGCTTAAAACACCCAAAAGAATACATTGGAAAAACTTAACAGAAATGTCTCTTTCCTGAAATCATGTCCCAGTTACTTATGATCATTCACAGACTTTGCTTTAGGCAGTTTCACCTGAGGAGAATGCCATTAATTAGGGCTGGGTATTGTTAAGAACCTCGCGATTCGATTCAATTTCGATTCTTTAGGTCGCAATTCGATTCAATATCGATTCGATTCAATACTGATTTCAATGCTCCGATATCAATTCAGTTATAAGTAGTAATAAACAAATAATTCAGAGTACCTGTTAATAATTTTTAAATTAAAAAAAGTAATCTTAAATTATAAATCTTTCCTCTAGGAAGTTCTAGTTCAAATTGAAATGTAAACAAAGGGACATGATGTGTTTAGTTATAAAATAGTTCAACCATAGTTAAGCTGAGAAAGTGCCATTGTTTCTGGGACTACATGGTACATTTTTGTCTGACATAAACATAGACATAACCGTGGTCCCTCTGCCCTCCGGCTAGACGCGAGGGGGTAAAACGCTGACACTGAACCCCCCTCTCTCCCCGGAAGGAGAGTGCTATCCGTGGGCGCATGGTGCAGTGGCCAGGGCGAGACCGGCTGCGCAGTTTCCGCAGTTTACAGTTTCCGAAAGAGAGGTGCGTCAGTCATTGGCTACCCGCCTCCGCATGACCGAGAGGCATCCGACGAGGGACTGCGGTTCAGAAGTTTTTCTGAATCGATATTGAATTGGGAAAAAATATATTGCAATGCATTTAGAGCTGCAACGATTACTAGGGTAACTCAAATAATTCGATTACAAAAAATAGTCGAACAAAGTCTTTGCCTCGAGGCTTGGTTTAATTTCTATTACCCACGTTATGTGGCCTGCTTAGCACAGGGATCATTTTTCCACATGGACTGTTATTGCAGACACACACCACTACGTTCAGAATTGAGGTAGCGCGATGGCGGAGAGCCAAGAAGCCGTCCGTAAAAGTCAGAGAATGTCCAAAGTTTGAGATCATTTCCCACTAAAAAAAGAAGATAACAAAGTGCAACGTGTCTACTGCAAAGCAGAACTGGCATACCACAACAGCACGTCAATTTTTTATTAGATCACTCGATTAATCGATGAGATAATCGGAAGAATACTAGATTCTAAAAATATTTGATAGCTGCAGCCCTAAATGCATTGATGAATTGATATTTTTACCCATCTCTACATTAATGTTTTCTTTTGCATGTGAATATGATTGGCGGGTGTAGTTTAGGCTGATTTAGGGGTCAACTCTCCCTTTAAAAGGTCGTCTTTGATGTTTTGATGTTTTTTTACCACTGTTTCAGAAGTCAGTTTTGAAAGGTTTTTCCAAGACTGTCTAACTTGCAAAGTTCATACTGTCACGTATGGCTGTAAGATCAGTGTAACCATGAAACGTGTATTTTTCCAGGTAGAAGACTACACAACCACGCTGGGAGGTTCAAAGGCATTTCAACACACAATAAACTGTTATCAGCATCAAACAGATAAAGAAATGGAAGCTGGCAGTGTTGAGCTCTGTCAGACATTTACATGTTGTAATTACCTCAATGTATGAGCAATAAACCAGGTTAGCGAATCAGGTTGATGATGGTTGATACTCTGCTGATAACTGCAAAAATAGTGTATCAACTTAAGTCAATCAATCATAATCAAATTATGTTTGTGCATAGGCACATACTAAGAAAAGTAGGCGTGTGATCAGTGAAATGGAATTTGTCAGACATTCAAACATGTTTCAGCTGGCTCTCTAGCAACATGTGAAGCATTCAAGATATTTCACCCACTGAAATACACAAAAACTCAGTATAGAATGTGGTGTGGTTGGAAATTCAAGTCATAGCAGTGTGACAAAGACGAAAGACCTTGTGTAGAAAAATTCAACTTTACAATTTGAAGGTAGACTCATTCACTCGACTTTGTTTGAGGTTACTTGTTGAATCAAGGACACAAAATGAGCCACAGACAATTCTTAACACTGTGTTGTGAGGAATTCACAGATTCAGATATCGCACACGAAGCAAAGTGCAGATCAGCAGAGACATGGGCACTGTAAGACCAAACATAAAATTAAATATATAACACTATTTCTATTTCCCCCAAATTAATTCAGTTACATAGAGTCTATCCAAAAAAGCTTTTATGGGAATACGCATGGGATATGGCAAAATGAGGCATGTGGCCTATGCAAATTACAGTACAGAACAGTATCAGTGTATGTTTAGGCTAATTTAGACATGGAGACATGTTGATTTTTCAACTGAAAAAAAGGTCCAAGTCAGTGCATCTCAGTCACGCGATGTACAAAAAATATCAACTGAACGATCAGTTTCATTCTTCTATGCTTGTAAAAGAAATTACTATCAGCCAATTTTTTCTATTCAGCTTTTTAAACTTCAAAATGTACAATAAGCAGTGGCAAAAGTTCAAATAATTTCCTCTGTACAAAAGTATGATGATGTGACAAACTGTTTATTGTCCAGTTTTGTTTTTTTCCCCCTCTCATTCCCTTTACGCCTGTTGTAATGAACATCAGAGCTCCTTCAGCAAATACGCTGATACAACCAAGATGCACCGCTGAACGCCGCAAGAGATCCTTCCTCCCACCGGTGTCTAGAACAACAATGCACACACTCTCTGCTGGACACCGACATGGGAGTATTATCACATATCTCAAATTCCTATTAAAACTATTTTCTATTACATTTTCTACTTTCATTTGGGTTAGGGTTTCATTTACAATGGTACTTCACAGTTTATTCATTGCTTGTAATGCCACACACTCTCATTGAAGGTCTTTATTTGAATTTGGTATGTTTGTATATTTTATCCAACTACATATAGAACATTTAAACCAAGTCATTTTCCTATCTAACCAAGGAAGCCAAGCATCACATGCAAGGAAAAGGAGGATATGGGCACACAGCAAAATGTCAGTATCATGAAAATAAACTTGCTCTAACTACAGCTGATGCTTCACAATGCACACACACAAACAATGCAACAGCTGTGTCTTCACCAGAACCTAGAGGGATCCGACTGTGAAGGACTGGTACGGATATCAAGGGTAGTGCTGAGCACATAAAGTAAAGCTAGTGTCACTGCATCTCTGATTGCTGTCTTCCTAGAAGAACAACTGAACAAAAGTGATACATTAGCTTCAGACTATAATAACAGGACAGCTCCAGAGCCGTGTGCCGCGTGGAGGTGGAAGCGAAACATCTCTGAGGATGGAGAAGTTACTGCTCATCAGACAGACACGCTATCCGTCAGACATCAGAGGAGAGTAGAAATGAAACGCAGCACTTCTGTCAAAATATCTTGCATGTAAAAACATGATCTTACAAGAAACCATCTGCTGTTAACCCACAGATGACTGGACGTTAGCTAACCGGTGCCACAAGTTAAGTTTGTCAGTTTCTGGTCCATTCACAAAAAACAGAGCCAGCTGTCATGGCTTACTCGCGTAGCCACCTCATCACAAAACCTCTCCGACAGGACAACAATGTAAAACGCTGATATTTTTTGTATTAAGCTGCCAGGCGACTTAGCCAGCTAGCTAGTGAGCCAGCCAACAGCTACTTTATACTAAGCAGATCTATCGTTAGCATACAAGCTAACAGGGGGTATGCATTCCAGAGACAGACAGTCAACAGTGAGCTTTGAAGTTCCTGGGTTCCTCCTCTGGTTCAGTTAACACAACCCGACAAGCTCAAGGTTGTATTAAAGACTTCACGTCAAAGTGTCTCACGACAGGAAGGTGTGACAGGAGAGGAAACCGACACAGGTGGGATTTAAATGTTGCTTTGCTGATGTGAAACTGAACTGAAAATATCAGCTAGCACTGCATATGAGTGTCTGGACAGAGGGAGCCAACAAGACGTAACGTTAGCAGCCTTACCTGCGGGACTAAAGGTGTCGTGCAGAATCGGAGTTGGTTCGGGGACAGCGGCGAGAGTTGTTTTCGTTTGGTCGGGCAGTTTAAAAGACTGCCGTTTCACCTCAGGCTGGAGAAGGGTTCAAGCGAAGAGACTGACTGGCTGACTGTGCTGCCTCCCAGCCACAACAGCAACTGAATGCACTTTAAGATCTGCCTCTCACTGGGAAGGATCCTCAGTATCGCGAGAAAGAACGAGAGTTTGGCGATATCTACGAGCCAATCAAATTATCCGGCTGGAGCCAAGGATTTGTTTTGTTGGTGCTTTTGGGGAAATGCTTTTAATGATGTAAAGTCGGTGCATATAAATATTACAAAATAAAAGTGTTTGTATAGAGTATCACATTGACCTGTGAGCTTGTCGAAATGCTGTTTAAAAACATTTTAAAGGAACACAGCAACAATAGAAAAATATCTATCCATTTAAATTAATCTCAACCTGTTTATTTTTTATTTTTTACCGATGGGAATATAGAGGAACAGGTAGTTTACATCATAAAAACAACACAACTTTACACAGGTAAGAAGCACAGATATATGTACTGTAAATTAAAATATATTTGCTTTCAAATAAACTGATATAATACTCATATAATAACATCTAATCCTCATTTCTTACATGAAGATCTGTAATTAATAACTCACGATCAACAGACTGGCTTCAGGTATAGTTTCCAACAGTTAATAATGTGACTGTAAAGTCTACATTAAATGGCTAATATTTACAGATGTTTCTATTCTTGTTATAGTTATGTTGGTGGTTATATATAACCTTCCGTTATATAAAAAATGTAAATATGAATCAATATATTTACAGATGTAATTTGGTCACAAGCACCGATATATTAATCAAAAGTACATTAACTATAACCTGTGCATACTTACAGAAGTAAACTTTAGCATCTGTTGTAAATTATTCAACTAAAATGGAGCAGCAAATCTCAAAGTAAACTTTCCAATCACAATTATTACAGTTGGAGACTGTACCCGAGGCCATTCTGCTGATTGTGATCGATAAATTGCAGATCTTCATGCGATAAATGAGGATTAGATTAGATTAGATTTGAATTATAACACTTTATATGCATGTTTATTTCTTTCAATGTATGTAGAATTTTACTAATCTTGGGTCAAAGCACTTTTTCCAAACAAATTTTCTTTTGTTGTGAATAAGATACTATGGTAGATACTGGGGTTCACACACCATTGTCGCTTGGAACCTACGTAACTGACTGTAGTTCTGCACAAAGCCTTGCTACTCCTGCACAGACTCTAAAAAATATTTAACAATTAGGGATCATATATATTTAAAGAGCATTTTTACCTTTACAAAAAATACAACTGCATTGGAGATTATTCAAATTCTTTCATCAAATTGTAACTGTTTATCAATAGAAGCATCTCACATGTCCATGTTGAACCTCATGGTCGGCTGGCCCACTGCCCCACTTTGTGCAGTCATGGTTTAGAATATGTGATTGTAAGAATGGACTAAGAGATCAACATTTGATTAGTTAATGAGAACAAATTATTTCTGTAAATGATTCATTTCCTTTGTGACAGCTCTTTGGGAGGCATCACATATACAGCATTCTGACATTATTTTCTGCATTGCTTTACCTCTCACTTCTATTTCTCAACATTATGCATTATTCACTGTATTCAGGCCCTGCTCTTTGTGTATCTGCAACTGAAAAGACTCATCATGTCAAGCATGATTCCAGTATGTCAAGGAAGTGAATACCTTCAGTGATAAACCAAGGTTGTTCATTCTACCATGCTGATTTATTTTAAATCTTGCATAGAGAGGCGATACCTGTGGCAGGAAAAGGAAACTCATAAAAACAAAGACGTCAGGAGAATAGAATAGATTTTAATTGTCATTGTTTCAGAAAAAAACAAGAAAACATAGAAGCAGCATGGCTTTTTTTCTGATTCAGTGAAAGAAATTCGTCTTTTCAAAATGACCATTGTCCGGAAAGTAAGAGCAGTTTACTGATTTTGAGAGTTTCCATGTTTTTGCGTTGGCTTCCTTGCAGTGTTTTAATTTTCCTTTCCACAGACTGTATGCTTATGCTTACTTGTCTTTGTTTGGCTTTGCTGTCCTTGTTGAAGCTCTGCGTCTATGCGATTCTTCCTGTACATTTGTTCTTGGCAGTGTGTGTTAGACGCCTGACAGCCAATTAAAATTGGATTCAAATGGCAAATTCGGCTGATTCTGGTGGAGAATAATTTATCTTTTGTTATGATTTTAAATGTGAAATCGGCCCTGTGTCAGACTGGTGACCAGCCCAGAATTTCCTTTGCCTCTTATTCACTGTGCCCTATAGCTCCCTTCAACCCTGGCACAGGGAACACTGGGATAAATGCACCTGTCCCAAGTTATTGAGTATGAATAAGGCACTGCAGTATTTTTGACAGGAGTGAGGAAACACAGTTGAAATGCTGAAATGTGTTAGATAAAGTGCAATTTCAAGCTTTTCTTTGAGCTCTAATGTCTTTTGCATGAGGCTGGATGATGGTATTACAGCACAGTCTTAAATAAAAGAGACATTCCCCGCTCTACACTACACATGCTGATGCCAAACCTCATGAAACACACCGTGCAAATGAATAAAGGAAGATGATATCATCACAGGCAAAGAGACCTCAGGGTACAGCACGTGCATGATGCAAGACGGCAACATCTCGCCTTTGAAAAAGCTGCGTAAGAGTTCTCACACTTTCACTTTGAGTTGACTGCCAGTAATGCTGTCACAGAAGCTGCAGTGGTCCTGGTCGAGGAGGCTCATTAAACCAATATGTAAGGATTCACAGCCTGCTGGTGGTCTTATGGGGATAGTTTATGGCCGAAGTTGCAAGCTTCTCTTCTTTCTTATTCCATATGCACTACAAAAGAAATAGCTGACACTGCAATCAAACTGCAACTCTTAGTATCATCTGCAGTGATGTGTTTTTTTTAGCCATACAACAGCATGGCTCCGGGCTGTCTGCTGGTTGGTCTGGATATGAATATCTCAACAGTGACTGGCTGCATTGCCATTTTGTGCACAGACATTCATGGTTTGCTAATCCTTGATGCTCTGTTAATGAGACATTCAATTGTTCTGATTAAACTGTAGGCTGTACAAAGTATTTGACCTACCTGATATCATTTTTAAGCATAAACATGTCAAGACACATCTGGTGTTTTATTAGAGGACCTGATTGTTCTTCACTATGTACCACATGCTTATTTTATATGCTGAGTAGCTTTCCCTCCTCAATATTCCATAATATATGATGGTTTATTTGACCTTATGATTCTGTTATAGTGTATTTGGGTGGTTGAGAATATATTATACATGTTTTCACATACAGTTGTTCACCTTGACCAAAGGCGAAGAGGTTCTGAAAGACAAGAGAAGTCCACTGTGATGTTGTGATTTGTGATACAAACAACCAAGAAGACAGAGCCTGAAAAAGGCAGCATGTGCATCCTACAGGCATGAGCAACACCAGACATAAAGGGATAAAAGGAGCAGAAAAGGGAGAAAAGAAGTACAGACTCCAGCCGTCAAAGGCAGATCTCTTCATGAGTGATTCATCTTCGGAAGATGTTTCTCTGCCTTGGCAGCATGTTTGAAGAAAGGGATGCGCCCAGAACTTCACAAGGAGGGTTTAAATGTTCATAGGAACATTATCTATAATTTTCCATTTGAATTTCTGTCCAGTATCGAGTATAAATACATTTTTGGGACGTGTGCACTTTAGCAAGCTTTTATTTGCTGACATTCATGTTCCCTAGAGGATGAATCCTCATCACTTTTGTGATCCCTTAGTTTCCCTCGAGTGCCACCAGGAGGTCTAATTTTCCACTTATTGAGTAAAATATCTCAACAGGGTGCACCGGGCCTACCCAGCTACCATTCAGCCCCGACTCCCGACCCTGGAAGCACAAGAAAATGGATGAATGGATAAATCATGACACCTACTTGCTGGAATGACAACAAAAGTTGTGCAGATGTTCATGATCCCCAGATGATGAATCCTGGCCACTTTGATGAACCTCTGAATTTCAATTTATTGCAGCCACAGTGTTTAAGTGTGAAATCTCTTGACAACTATTAAAAGGATTGTCATAGAGTCAGAGTCCCTCAAGATGAACCAGAGTGACTCAGGTGCTCTTCTACCTTTTCGCAGAGAACCATCCCCAGGTAAAATGTTTTATTTGTCTGCCTGCAAAGCTAATGACATTCCCATCAGCCTCAGCCTCGAGTTTGTTTATTTATTGCTTATTAGCAAATGTATGTATGCTAACACACTGAACTAAGATGGTGCACAAGGTGATCATTATACCTGCTAAACATGAGCAATGTTAACACTGTCATTATGAATTTGCTAGCACTGTTAACCTTACGGAGCCCGCACTGCTTTAAACTGTTTTTCTTTTTCTTCAAAGTCCGATATGAACTCAAAATGTGATGATAAAACAGGTAGAGGAAGGATGAGTTCATGTTCTCAGGATAATTCATGTGTTTTTACATGCAATAATATTCTCAGAGGAGGATTTTTCATAATCATTTTCCATTGTTTTTTAATGATGCTCTTCTATAAGTCTTGTAATATTCCTGCATTAGAAGAACAAGGAAACCCCAGGTGATAATTTATTCCTAATACATTCTGTGAAACTGGGAGGAATGTGTTATGTGGAGCTTTATTTTCAGTGTGAAGTATTGTGCAGTGATTATTTATAGCTTGCCTCAGAAGTTTATATCAGTCATTAGAGGGTTTTTTTTGTTGTTTATTTTACAGTTATTAGCAGAATTACCTGGCAGGAACAAGAAAACTAAGTCACTGGACTGTCTGTAGGGGATGTTTACAGCCAAATCAATGAAAAAGTCTTCCAGCAGGATATTAATCTGTGACAGAATAGGCTGAACTGCACGTCCAAGTTTACCCTTCTCTTATAAAAAGACACATAACATTATTATACACTCTAGAATACCATTTTAAATGATATTAGGCGTGAGCATAATGGGACTGATAACAGATTGAAAGGTAAAGGAAATATACCTTCACAGCTCATTTCTTCACTCAACATGCATACAGCATGATAATCCATCTCCCCCTTTGTGCAGAGTAATATTCTTCACCATCACTGCTGAAAGGAAGCTGCTCTGCAAGAAAAAGTGGAGACCCAAGAATTCTAATTCAGGATTAAAAAGAAGCAATTCAGAGCAGATAATTTTCCCTTTTCATTTCTTCCACCGTAGGATGCATAACGAGAAAGGGAACACGTGAGTCGCTGTTGGTGAAGACACACTGAGGGTTCTTCAATCGACACAGAATACTTCAGAATTTAATCACATTTCTGGTTGACAAGCAACAGCTGCCGTCTCCATCAAGCCCCGCTCGCTGAGGAGTAACTGAGGAATTTCATGGAAATTAAGAGGCTCATTTTAAAAAATTTCCATTCAAAGGCTGATTAAACACAACACAGCTGAGGAGATTTCTGGGTGTTTTTTTGGTGGCTCAAACTCTCAAAGTCTACCTCCAAGTTCAAAATGTGGACCCGCTGGAGCTGTTTCAAATGAACTTCAAACAGCGGCCTACTTTTTTAATACCTGTCAGAAATCATTCCACTGCGACAGCAGCAGAAAATAGGGATTAGCGGGTTTAATGCTCTGTCTTAAAAAATCAAATTCCCCCATTTAAAATGCTGCAAGAACTGCATGAACTCCTTTTCGAAAGTGTCTACCAGCAGAGGCTTGGGCAAACACAACATGAGTAGAAAATATAGGAATTCTTTAAAAAAGCAATTCAAGTATAGGAAAATATGAATCTAATATGTGCGCGTAGATGTTTCCTCTGCAGCCAGAGGGATAGCTGGAAGGATCTCTGAGGCCGTGGTCCTCTCTCTGGGTCTTTGCACCGAGCGCCAACGCCAAGCCGACTGACTGAGTGAGATAAGGCGCTCCAAATCCCCGCCATTCATTTGATCTGTGGCTATTGGTATTCTGAGTCCATATCTCATTTTAACTTTCGGAAAAGGAGAGCAGGTGCGCCACTTTAATGTGCTGCTCTCCGTATCTGACATCAACCTCAGGCACAAGAAAGAGAAATGAACTGACTGACAGCGTGGACGGAGATAGAAGGGAGAGGGGGGAGAGGCGTCGCTGTGGATGGAGACATTCAACATAAACTCCCCTCTTACATCAACATGACAGCGTCGTACATTCATTCTCCAAAGCCTCTGAATGCCACTCAGTGATTTGTGTATTTAATATCCAGGATGTGTGTGCAGCATCATATTGTGCACCACACTGAGATTTGCTGAGTGTAATATAATTGCAATAATGAAGAGTGTTTTCACTGTCTCATGAAATACACGAAACCCCACAGGGACCGCTCAGATTGATAATACTTTGTTAGTTAGATTGCTAATTTACATTCGCAGTCCTTGAGAGCGATAAAGTTGTGTTGCTAATGGAAGAAGAAGGAGAGCAAAGGGAAATCATCAAATGCTAATTTTCACACATGGCACCCAGGGACAGGACTGATACAGGCCTGGATGCAGTTGGCTTTAGAAATTAATTTCCTGCACGCTGTCCTGTTTAATAATAATTCTAAGTGATGCAGTGAAATGTATTTATCAACACCGAGTTAAAACTGGGGAATAAAGGAGTTAGTTACTGTTGGAAAAGTGGATGTGACACTGAGCAAGACTTTAGTATGTGCTGTTGATCCGATGCACCAGATGGTTTACAGCACCAAAGCTGGGAAGGAACCTCTGACAAATACTTGGCAGGTGATTGGATGAACCATCTGTCTGTCACCACCTATCACGGGCTAACTTCCACTAATCAGATCACCAGTAGGACAGAGCTGCCACCAGTGGAGCCGGCTGGGAGGAAATATTCTCCCAGTTCTGGTATAACAGATACTTTTCTTTGTTTAACAGGTGAGGGCACTTATAATAAAGACAGGAGGATTCGGCTCTGACCCGGTTCTGTCACTGTTCTGACTTCTATTGTGCACAGATCAACTGAATCAATTAAACGAAAGTTGAAAATGACAACAACATCTTGTATTTATGCACAAACAAACACTATATGAAGTAAAAAGGGATGAAAAATAATTGTTCACTATGTGTGACGCCATACTGCCGTGAAGCGTTTATGCGGGTGAGTTCATTGGTTGTGATCTTTAGTGCAGATGCCACCCACACACTGAAGTTTTAAATCATAGAGGAACCTTATAATATGATTTGCTTCCTGAGCACTATTGTACGTGCAAGATTCATCGTCTTCTGGTGCTTCTGGCTCCACATGAGCTTCTATGACACAGTTTCTTTGTACCAAGCAACAGACCACGTTTCCTTGAGCATCATGAATATTGCATGCTAACCTGTTTTGGAAAAATAAAAGTAAATTAATAAAGATTTCAACTCACTAATCCAGGTATATTCATGCAAGATGGATGAAGAAGTACCCCGAGGCGCCCGGCCTACAGCTCGCGTTTTGTTGTACAACCCTGTGTGGTGGAATGATAAATAAATAAACCTTGAAAATGACCCAGTTAGAGAACACAGAGAGACGCTTTTCAGACACATTCACTAGTCTGTTCCAACGTCAGACCATGTTACTTTTACGTCTGACTGTAAAGTATATCTACATGTAATTTATCTTGACAATACGTCAGTGAAATACAGGACAGGTCTTAAAGTACAGGTACATCTATTTCATGCTCATGCTGATGGAAAGTCAGTTTCATAGTCCGCAGAACAGTTCTGGAGCTTGACAGTAAAACAGAGCTGCAGCATTCTGCTAAACAACTGAAGTAACTGGAGACGTGTTGTAAAACAGAAATAAACAATAGAAATGCCTCCATAAGGCTCGTCCAGCAAGTGTCCTGACATCCAGAATGAATCTGAAAAGACTTCATTTACACCCTTTTTAAAGCTGAACTCTCCACTGTAGCGGCTAAGCTAAAAGTGTTAGCATCCACCCTGTCTGAAATGGCTGCACAACCTTGATCCTGCAAATCAATTTGATCTCGGCGGCTTCTGGAGACCCTGATCGAGAGGACGAGCTGTATGGAGCCATTTCACATTGTTTGTTGCTGTCTTCTGATTTCTCCCAATGTTTGACTGTGAAGCTCCAGAAATGTTTTGTGGACGACGGAGGTGAGGAGGTAATGACTGTTGGTGTGAACTGTTCCTTTAATGTATCAGTGAATCAGTGCTTCATGTAGAGAATTCAAATCGGGCTTCAGTTGAATCATATCTCTACAAATCTGCAGGTCAGCTAAAGCAATTTATAACAATATGTAATGTAACCACAGGACTTGATTCTCTCCTGACTCAGACGCTCGGATTAAGATTCCAGCCAGAGATGAGTCCGTCTGTCTGACATTTGATTGATCTGAGCGCTCAGAGTGCACCATGAGCCCAGCTCCTTTTGTCTTTCACTTTATCGGCTCTCTCAAGGTCATAAAAGATTCATGTGCTACGGCTTCCAGTGTTTTTTAATTTACTTTATGTAGAGCATCTCAGAGAGACAGCGAGGGGGAACAGCGCCGTGTTGATTTTATAAATATTTTCTGAGCTCTCCTCGGAAAGAAAGTTTTGTTTAAACAGTGAACAAAGTGGAAGAAGGACGTCTGATGAGCGGATAAAAACAAGCCAAAGAATCCAAAAGGCCAGCTCAGTTTTATCTCCAAATGCAAATCCACTCCCACACTCTCCAGTCTCCCTTTAACTGAATCCAAACAAACTCACCAGTATCCACAGTGCAAATAACCAAACTACAGATACAGAGATTAAAGACTGAACCACACATTTACATCTGAATTTAAATGCAATGACATATTCTGGGACATATCAATATCCAGGCAATATTCAAAACTACTGTAACAAAACCGTCAGCCCAGCTATCATGAATATGATTTCTTGCTTTTGTTAAAACTTGTTATTTATTACTTTAATACTTCTGTGGCAATTACCATAAAGCTGCTCATTTTTAAAGAGGATATAGAAGTGCTGAAGCAGGCAGCTCCTCCTGACAGCCGGATGAAAGCTCAGCTTTTTCCCTCGCAATCCATCACGGAGCTAAAGCGCTCTGACAAATTTGAGTCTGTGCACTTTTCACTGGATGCATTTGTTGCCTCATCGTCGGCCGTGATTTGCTTATCTGGAGTCAGCGAAGACAATTTGCTCTCAAGTCACCTGTTTGGAGGACAAATACTCTGCTCACCATGTGCCGTCTGACTTTGGCACCAAATTGAAATAATCAATAAGCTGACAGAGAAGTAAGTGAGGGCTCTGCACATTGAGACAGTTCTGTTAATGATCTAAATGAGGTACTTAGACTGAGACTTGGTGGTGAAGTTGGTTGATATGAGGACAACTACAGCCTGCAGATCATTTTCACCTGACCCCATCCTATCTCAGTGACCTGGGTGGTGAACTGACACTAATATCAGTCATGTAAATATTGTCTTTTAGACTTTGTTTATGGGGAAAGACTTTTTCACCACCTCCATGAATTGTTTCAACATCATAGTCTGAGCCAGGAGCCACACAGTTTAATCATTTCATTACCTAACATGTTAGCCGGGCGCTAAACCTGAAGTTAACCAGCTCGGTCAGCAGACGTCTGTAGTGTGATGCTCTGTGGGCCACACAGCACAGATCTCGGTAATTCTACGTGCCAGAAGTCTTTTTTTGGGCTTCATGCGCCATACAGCAGATTTGATATCTTCCATCTTCTGGGGCCCACAGAGCATGCAAACCAGACTTCAGCCAACCAAGCCAGCAGACTTCCAGTTTAGCGCAGGGCTAACGTAAATAGGATGAAATGAATTAATGGTGCAGCTCTTCTAGAATTGGAAAACGTTATTGGACTGAATGGATCAAATTATGATGGTGTAACAAGGCATATCCAGTGGGTTATAAAAAAAAAAATCATTCATCATTTTACTATCACTTCTTTGACAACGTAAGCTGATGGGAAAAAGTCTTTTCGGGCCTCTGTGCATGACGTTACGCTGTAATTACTTGGTTCAACCACTATGAAAATCAGCATTAAAGCGAAACTCATGCCAAAATGCAACCTAGGGTGCTTTGTGAATGTACCCGAGTCAAATGTTAGTTTAAAAGCATAACTACGACGAAAGTGACACTTTTAAGATTTACCGTATTTTCGTTTTCGGGTCAAACTAATTTTCAATGGGAGTGCCACAGGCACTTTAGCGATAGCATCAAAGTCGCTATTTTTAAAACACTGAGAAGGCTCGACACAACAAGAAACTGCTCGTAGTATAACTAGGGTCTCTACACATGAACAAGAGCATTGAGAACATTGTTTGTGTTCACAGAGTTTACTAAAAGAAACGCTGTAGCTCAGCAGGTAGAGCAGTTCGTCTAGTGATTGGAAGGTTAGGCAGTTAGGGTGCAACGCTCCTAAAGCCTAGTTCCATATAGATGCACGGATAATTCGTTGTTTTGTCGTTTGCGAAAAACAAAATTGACCTTGAAGTTGAAAAAGGAGCCTCATAATCAAAAGCCCGAAAAGTCACGTGAGATATCGGGTGGATAGTTGTTGCCGCAAGACAGTAGCATTCCACCTTAATTGTCCTCCAGGTCACGTCGCATTCGGAGATTCTCGACTGGCAGGACGGCAGCTAGCGGAAGAAGCAACTGCTAACGTGAGTTGTTCAAAAACGTTCTTTTTAGTAAACTCTGTGTACACAAGCAATGTTCTCAATGCTCGTGTTCATGTGTAGAGACCCTGGTGATACTACGAGCAAAGTTTCATGTTGTGTTGAGCCTTCTTAGTGTTCTAAAAATAGCGATTTTGATGCTATCATAGTATTTGCCCCTAGCACTCCATTGAAAAAGATTTTGACCCGAAAACGACAATACGGTCAATCTTAAAAGTGGTGTTAATTATGCTTTTAAATGAAAGTTTGACTCGGTTACATTCACAAAAAGGTTGCATTTTGGCGAGAGTTTGACTTTAAAGCCTAGTGCCGTACCTCGGGGCTCAGTTCAGATAAGGAGGGAGAAGGTGTTGGATCTTTAAACTGTCTTGCAGAATGCTTGAAATGATAAAGAAGCACTGTAAAAACAAGAAGGACATTCAGGCACTCCAAATATAAGAAAATGTGTCAAAGGAGGCAAATACTAAAAAGTCTAACATATGTCCACTTCTTGGTCCTCGTCATGACTCCAACAACAAACAATACGGGTAGTTAAGTCTACCATGACCCAGATGAACACAAGTGACATTAATAGTAAATAATGAAATGACAAAATAACATGAGATGACATGGAAATATTTATATGCACACAACATGCAAAAAAAACACCCACACAGAATTTAATACCAGAATCGGCTGTAAACAGAGGGGAGAGGAAACATGTACAGAAATCGTGTTAAATGTGTTTTCTCATTTAGTCCAAGATATGAATTCAAAAAGCTTCCCTGTCGTTACGTTTCTGTATGAGAGGAGTTCTGTTCAGTCCTGTGAGCAGTCAGCAGGCTGTGAGTCAGTCTGTCTCAGGGGAAGAGGCTGACATTTTGGGAAATGCACATATTTGCTTTCCTTTCAAAAGTTAAATGAGAAGTTCAGGACCGCTCTTATGTTAGAAAAGGTTTTATCTCAGGCTACAGCCAGCAGCTGGCTAGCTTAGCTTAGCATAGAGACTAGAAGCAAAGGGAAACAGCTAGCCTAATGAGACATATTCAGTTACATGTGGTTTGTCTAAACTGTCAGATAAAGCCAGGCGAACTGATTATCCTGCTTCCAGTCTTAATGCTACATATTTGATTTTCTCATCCAACTCTTACCATAGCAAAAAAGAAAATTTGAGTATTTCCCACATCCCTCTTGATCAATTCACAGCTCGGCCTCCTTTCGTGTTGTCTAGGCCGACTGTTTTTCTGGCAGATGTGCCAATTTTCCAGCAGTGAGAAAACAGGCATTGCTCACATAATTCTGCCAGTTTCTTTTCCTCCTACAGGCGAGAAGTCAAAAGACAGCAAGAGGTGTGGAGGAGTCAAAATATACCGTGAGAGAATAAGAGAGCACAGCTGTGCTGTGCTGGCAAATCAGCGCCACCATTGTTACAGCCACACAGACACCGTGGAGGAAATATTTACGATTTTAAAAATGGTTTCAGGACAGAATGAGCTTCTCACAGAGCTGACAATGAAATCTGCTGCTTCCATATGTGTTGATCATCAGTATCCTGTACCTTTACCATGACTCAGATACAATCCATCACAGTTCTTACTGGTAAATTATTGATAAGACTATGAATGCCACAGAGGATCACCTCGGAGAACAATGAAACATCTGGTCCCTGCTGAAGAGATAGCAGCACATCATATCTCTGTAGCATCTTCCCATGAGATGATTTGAGATGAATGTAGAACTGAAAACAAAACAACAACTTTGCTCTGTAAAACCTGAGGAAAATGGATTTGTATGTCTTTCCATGTAAAACTAAGTGAGACCATTTCCCTACAAGAGGAGAGCAGGAAGTGATGAGCACCAGAGAAAAGGGAGAGAGCGGCTTTATGAGGCTGCGACCACTTCTTCTTATGGGATAATGGAAATTATGCAAATGAGGACTCGGCCTTTAAAACATTAACACAAGTCATGCAAATTACAAAAGTTCTTGATACCAGATAAATTATAATTTCATTTATCTCCCCAGCTTCTCTCTCTCACTGCAGTGAATTTCAGGAGTAGTTCAACAGAAACTTCTGACATGTCTCTGTCAGGAGTCTGAGGACACGAAGCTTCTCTCTGAGAGGAACAGGTTGCCTTCATGAATGTCAATCATGCTGCTGCTGCTGCTGCTGCTGCTGCTGTGGAGAGAAGTGAGAGTGAGTGAAGACTACAGCCACGCTAACACGCCTAAGATGGCATTTATTTTTATGATGATTACTTTTGTACAGCACCCTTATTTGATTACTTTATTGAGAATAAATATACGTTGCATGTGCAAGTCTCACCACGGCAGCAGCGGCAGCCCAATCACCAGAATAAATGTTACCAAAGTAAGTTTCTGAAAAACCACAGCTAGAACTAGAACTGAACCCAACAATGCTTCACTTCTGCTCTGCTTATCGTCAGGGAATCATCATGGTGATGCCTGCTTGTCCCTGGGTTTAGCATTCTCTTCAGCATATCAGTAAATTTGGGAGGTGAACGGCTCCATACAGCTCCTCCGTAGTAATCCAAGTCTCCAGAAGATCAGAAATCACAAAATGATATGAAAAGGTTTAATTCACACCCCTGACGTGTGATCAAGTTCATGGACTCATATTTTTGCTTGAAAAAAGCTGTAAATAACATCTTTTCATATGTGTGAAGCCATGATTTGTCTCCATCTACTTCAGTTTTTTAGCAGAATGCTGCAGCCTGACTTTACATCTGTGAGGAGAAAATGACAGAATTTTCATTTTTGGGTGAACTTCTGAGTGATATGCTGTCAGCTGTGAAAAGGGCTGTTGCCAGTCTTGTGTTGTTCCACAGTTGAAGTGGACATTAAAGAGGACCAAGTCACAGAGAAAAAGCTCCCTGTGCTCTGTCTTTAGTTTCCTGGTTAAGACGAAGCAGAGGGTTGGGGGACAGCTCACTTTTGCTGAGTTCTGTCAGGCATTGTAATAATGTTCACCATCTTAGTTTAGATGGTGAAGATAATATTTGCCAACTAGCACCAACAGCAAAGAACAGCTGAGGCTGAAAGAAACATCATTAACTTTGGACATAAATCAAATATTGGACGGCAGAGAATGCCGACCTGATGGTGACGCCATAGTTACTTACTACAACTGGTAAACTGAGTTTTCTGTAGCGCTCTTCATGTTTACTGACATTCAAATTGCTTTGCAGGACTTGCCAATCCGTTTATCTGGGAAAATTTGGTGTTCAGTATTTTGCTCAAGGATATTTTCAAGATGCAGCCGGCCATTGAACAGCGACCTTCCGATTAGTGGACGACCCACTCTACCTCCTGAGCCACAGCCAACATCCTGAGGGGAACATGAGTATCTGTACTGAATTTCATGGCAATCTGTCCGACAGTCGAGTCCAGCTTCTTAAATGTGTATTTGTTCTGGTTTCTTTCCCCCTTTGTGATAGAAGATATGTTTGCGTTTCAGGATGTCATCTCGGGCTTTAAGAAACAATTTTCTGACATTTTACTGCCCAGGTGACTAATCAGTTAATCATGAAAATAATCAATGGGTTAACAGAAAATGTAGAAATTGTTGGTTGCAGCGCTGTATCTCAAAGAAGACCGTTCATGGAGCCTCATCGCTCATCATCTGTAGCTACAACATTACAGTCACAGCTACCGAGTCTGCAGAACCCACTCGTGTGCCGCA
Source organism: Sparus aurata (assembly GCF_900880675.1). Classification (NCBI taxonomy): domain Eukaryota; kingdom Metazoa; phylum Chordata; class Actinopteri; order Spariformes; family Sparidae; genus Sparus; species Sparus aurata. The sequence continues at coordinate 7,250,606 of NC_044190.1, read as the reverse complement.
GCCTAATTCCAGCATACTGTACAGATTATCAGATCTGTGTCAAATGCTCCTTCACCTCATTATAAACATGAGGACATGGCGGCAGATTAGCACTCTGCAAATATGTAATTATGCATCATCCAGCATGTTGAAGCATGATTAGGCACAGGCAGGGATGTTTGGTGACAATGTGTGTGTGTGTGTGTGTGTGTGAGACAGAGACAGAGACAGGCATAGAGGGAGATGGATGTAGTGACAGAGTATGTTATAGGTGTATTCTGAGGATGTATCAGGTGCTGCTTCAACGCCATGTTAATGATACTCCTAAATTTCTCATATGTCTCAGCTACAGCAAAACAAAGAGGTCTAAAATCCTCCCTTGTTATGTGAACTAGATCTCACGTTGATGAATTAAAGAAACCTCGCCCTGCAGCAGATGAAACGCAAGCACCATCTCCAAAGATCGAGATCAGTCTGAGGCACGAATCCTTTTTAAAGAACACAGAATATTATTTTTCATGTGGTTTGTTATAGCAAAGCCAGCAGGGGGAAGGAAGAAGAAGAAGCTGGTGGATGACGGGAATGGCGATGCTGAGGAGCAGAGAGTCTGTACAGTAACATCTGACTGCTCTAGTTGAGCAGAATGGAGAGGCCTCATTAAATTTTAATTGCAGCGTGATGCTGAGTGCATTGTCATCTACATCAAGATGCATGTGACCTTTTTCTCCTCCCTCTTTTTTCTTTTCTTATTTCACTTCCACCAAATGAGCATGTGCATCTTATCCGTTCTCTTGTCTGCTTAGCAACCTTGTGATTAGACAAGAGGGTGTGGGAGAAAACACTGACTTGGTTAATATTTGCAATTTAGATATTTTTAATTATAAACAGAGAAACACTTAAATCTGCTCGGCATCCCATATGAGCATTATTTTCACTAAGTGTGAAAACTGTTGCACATGTGTTATGTATGAGAAATTCTACTTAAAGTAGAGAGTAAGGTATGAAAACTAAAGGAGATCTTTTATGTTTTTTTCCTCAACCTTTGTGTTTTATAGGTTATTGTGCATGTAAAAGATCCTGAAAGATAAAAAGGTCAACAGAAGCTCCTCTGTCCTACAGAAAACACTGCTCCTGAAATGCCTCATCAGTAGCCCTGCCTTTAAATGTGTGACTATGTGACAAAACACTATGTCACCATGTTATAGATTTGCATAATTTATGCATAGTGGCTAGATTTGCATTTAAGAATTGATTGAGCAAAGCTGCTCTATTGTTAGCAGTGCTGGGTCAGGCATGTGTGAGCTGACTAATCAGAGGAGACTGAAACTCTCTTTGTTTTCATGACTGAATAAACTGAAAAGACAAACTGACCTTAAAGGACAACACTGTTTTATACTGTTTGACTTTGTTTATATGTGGCGGACCCTGCCACCTTTCAAACAGTGCTCTGGGGACCTTATGAGTTTGTATTATTACCCCATTAATATTGTAAACATATAGGTAACTGAAAACAGACGTTTTGCAAAACTCTTCCCACGATAAATATACACAGAAACTATAAAACAGATGGTTGTGAAATGATTTCTTCGAAACTGCTCAAAATTTATTATGGATATTGGGATATGGGTGCAAACATGCCTGTGCTTGATATACATTTCAAGTGAAATGTTTTTCAGAACAAAAAAATAAATAAATTCACAAAATGAAAAAATTAAAGCCGCAAGCAGCGATGAACGGGTCCTCGCAGTCAGGGCCGGCCCAAGGCATAAGCGAACTAAGCAGCTGCTTAGGGCCCCGTGACCAATAGAGGGCCCCCAAGAGCATACATACTTGTACAAAAAACAAACAAACAACAACAAAAAAAACAATAAAGAGTGTAGTTTCCTACTGCCTCTCTGCTCGAAATGTCAGAGCTCCGCTTGTAACGTGTGCAGTGCAGCCAACCCTGCAGTGCGCAGTCTGCGCACTGAGCATCCAGGAGCTTGGAGCAGGTGAAGGATGTCGCAAAAAAGGACTTACCCTTCAGGGGCGTTTTTGTGTTTGTGTAATACTTTGAATAAGTTGATTTTCAGCGTATATACATTATTCTGGGTCGCTTTTCGGCATCAAAACAACGTTTTTGATAACAGTGTTTGATAGCAAATATTTAATAACTAACGTTCATTACAAACGCGGTGACCTTTGCTAGCAATATGGTTTTGCATTAATTAATTAATTCAGTTAACTAACTAGTTTGAGGTATGTTTGCAATTGTTTGCTGCAGAGCACAGCAAATTATGTGCAGAATATTCTGAGATGAATAATTTTGTCCAAAAATATTATTTCAATGTTCCTATAGGTCCTTCATCTTTGGTCATCAAGATTGATTTGTCCTCATCAGCATCCAATTTGGAGCAGGGATCAGCAGCTCCGCCAGTTGACCCAGCTGAGTGTCCCTCTTTCCTGTCAGACTCAGAAAGGACTGAACAGGTATTAAGAGGGCCACTGCCTATAGAGGACACATTCATATTCCCAAAAAGACACGATGGCCGAAGCCCCCCCTCCATTTTACCAAAGATTTTGCACATTGTTACATAGTTTTCAGACCTAATTCATCTTAATATTTTATTTATAAACCATTTGTGTTACCTTGTACCTAGTATTTCTCTGATTTTTTAAAATGTATTTTATTTAATACTGTCTGTTTTCGTACATTTGGTGTTGCAGTTTATTTAAAAAAATAATAATAAAGCAGATTGTGTTTGCAGTAAACGATTAGTTTATTTTGGTTTTAATTGGCCTAGATGACATTTGGTATCCCACTTAGTACTATATCACTTTGAATATTAAGTGTGCTCTTGTAGCTGAATTTGCTACCATTTCAGATTAAAAACCATAGATGGGTAAAACATGTCGGGCTGCTCTTTAAGGTTTTATGTATTGACTACTAATGTGTCGCCAGTAGGGGGAGTTGCTGACTTTGCCAAATATTAATTGAAAGATTTTTCTGTAAATTTTCAAATCTGGTGTCTGCTTCCATGGATTAATAACTGTGGATTACAATCTAACTACAACAAAAAGTTCTCACATTTAGTTTTACAAGTGTATTCATAATGATAATAATGACAATAATCATTATATTAGCAGAAATAAAGGGCCCCAAAATCAAATTTTGCTTAGGGCCCCATGGAGGCTTGGGCCGGCCCTGCTCGCAGTCCACACGCGTTGGGGCATGCTGCTGTCGGGGCGTGCTGTGTACCTGGCCCCATTGCCTGATTATTGCGTACGCATCTCTTAACTGTCCATGTTTTGGACAGTGCAGGAAGGGGCTACATGTCATTTCCTGTGTCCAACATGTGGCGCTGTGACTATGACCAGGGCAGTTGCTAGGAATTCTGGGCCCCCTGAAAGAATATCGGTGTGGGCCCCTCTACCCCATTCATTGCCACCTTCAATTTTCTTGTTTTTCAGTATTCTTGACGGTGCCTGGTGTAATACACCCAATTTGTTTCCTTTTTTACGATTAACGACTTAACAAGTCAGAGTATTATTATGTAAATTATGTATAATTAGTTGTCTTATTCTCATTTCACTGATTTGCAACACGTTATTACACCTCTGATTGCAAATACATTTTCAATTAACCACTCAACAAATAGGAAGTGGGTCACTAATAAACCAAAACAGCCAACCAGTGTGTACATCACTCACTCACCATCAAAGGCATCACTGGACTGCTGGGCTGAGCGACTGCTGTGGGGTCAAACTCAGATGAAGCAGCCACTGCTGATTCTAGTGCAGCAGAGCATAAAGGTTTATTGTTCCATTATATATATTGTAAACATTATATGTTATGTTTCATGGAGAAACCGATGCAGAACTAATCTATTCTTGGACAAAATCTAAATGGGCTTCTTAGTACCATAGCTCTAGGTGGACAGCTTCACTTTCCCAAAAAATATTCTTAAACCATTCAAAAGTCGGTGTAAACTGTCCACAACTCTAAATAGTCTTTTTTACTTTGTTGTTGTCAGCTATTATGGTGTCCTTTATTTTATATTGCTATGAAAACAAACAAATCTTTGAACATTTAACTTTTTTTGTATTTAGGTTATCTCCTCCTTGAACCGGCACCTTATCGTGGTGGAGGGGTTTGAGCACCCGAATGATTCTAGGAGCTATGTTGTCCGGGGCTTAATGCCCCTGGTAGGGTCTCCCAAGGCAAACAGGTCCTAGGTGACGGGTCAGACTAAGATCGGTTCACTCGCCCCTGATGAATAAAACAAGACCAAGGACGTGCACGTCGCCCGGATCGGCGTCACCGGGGCCCCACCCTGGAGCCAGGCCTGGGGTTGGGGCTCGCAGGCGAGCGCCTGGTGGCCGGGTCTCTGCCCACGGGACCCGGCCGGGCGCAGCCCGAACGAGCAACGTGGGCCCGCCCTCCCGTGGGCTCACCACTCGCGGGAGGGTTCAGACGGGGCCGGTGCAGAGGGATATGGGTGGCGGTCGTGGGCGGGGGGCCCCGGCGGCCCAATCCCCGGATGGTGACTCTAGCCATGGGGACATGGAATGTCACCTCACTGGGGGGGAAAGAGCCTGAGCTGGTGCGGGAGGTTGAGCGGTACCGGCTAGAAATAGTCGGGCTCACCTCCACGCACAGCCTGGGCTCTGGAACCCAACTCCTTGAGAGAGGCTGGACTCTCTTCTACTCTGGAGTTGCCCGCGGCGAGAGGCGGCGAGCTGGTGTGGGCTTGCTTATAGCCCCCCAGCTCAGCCGCCATGTGTTGGAGTTCTCCCCGGTGAACGAGAGGGTCGTTTCCCTGCGCCTTCGGGTCGGGGATAGGGCTCTCACCGTTGTCTCGGCTTATGGGCCGAACAGCGGTGCAGAGTACCCGGCCTTCTTGGAGTCCCTGGGAGGGGTACTGGAGAGTGCTCCAACCGGGGACTCCGTCGTTCTCCTGGGGGACTTCAACGCCCACGTGGGCGATGACAGTGTTACCTGGAGGGGTGTGATTGGGAGGAACGGCCTCCCCGATCTGAACCCGAGTGGTGCTTTGTTACTGGACTTCTGTGCTAGTCACAGTTTGTCCATAACGAACACCATGTTCAAGCATAAGGGTGTCCATATGTGCACGTGGCACCAGGACACCCTAGGCCGGAGATCAATGATCGACTTTGTGGTCGTGTCATCTGACCTCCGGCCGTATGTCTTGGACACTCGGGTGAAGAGAGGGGCTGAGCTGTCAACTGATCACCACCTGGTGGTGAGTTGGATCCGCTGGCGGGGGAGGAAGCTGGACAGACCTGGCAGACCCAAACGTATCGTGAGGGTCTGCTGGGAACGTCTGGCAGAACCCTCTGCCAGGGAGATCTTTAACTCCCACCTCCGGGAGAGCTTTGACCAGATCCCGAGGGAGGCTGGGGACATTGAGTCCGAATGGACCATGTTCTCCACCTCCATTGTTGACGCGGCTGTCCGGAGCTGTGGCCGTAAGGTCTCCGGTGCCTGTCGCGGCGGCAATCCCCGAACCCGGTGGTGGACCCCGGAAGTAAGGGTTGCTGTCAAGCTGAAGAAGGAGTCCTACCGGGCCTGGCTGGCCCGGGGGACTCCTGAGGCAGCTGACGGGTACCGGCAGGCCAAGCGTGCGGCAGCACGGGCAGTCTCGGAAGCAAAAACTCGGGTCTGGGAAGAGTTCGGGGAGGCCATGGAGGAGGACTACCGGTCGGCCTCGAAGAAATTCTGGCAAACCATCCGGCGCCTCAGGAGGGGGAAGCAGTCCTCCGCCAACACTGTTTACAGTGGAGGTGGGGAGCTGTTGACCTCGACTGGGGACATCGTCGGGCGGTGGAAGGAATACTTCGAGGATCTCCTCAATCCCGCTGACACGCCTTCCATAGAGGAAGCAGAGGCTGGGGACTCAGAGGTTGACCCATCCATCACCCAAGCCGAAGTCACTGAGGTAGTCCGTAAGCTCCTCAGTGGCAAAGCACCGGGGGTGGATGAGATCCGCCCTGAGTACCTCAAGTCTCTGGATGTTGTGGGGCTGTCTTGGCTGACACGTCTCTGCAGCATCGCGTGGCAGTCGGGGACAGTGCCTCTGGACTGGCAGACCGGGGTGGTGGTCCCCCTATTTAAAAAGGGGGACCGGAGGGTGTGTTCCAACTATCGGGGGATCACACTCCTCAGCCTCCCCGGGAAAGTCTATTCTAGGGTACTGGAGAGGAGAATTCGGCCGATAGTCGAACCTCGGATCCAGGAGGAACAATGCGGTTTCCGTCCTGGCCGTGGAACACTGGACCAGCTCTATACCCTCCGCAGGGTGCTCGAGGGTTCATGGGAGTTTGCCCAACCAGTCCACATGTGTTTTGTGGACTTGGAGAAGGCATTCGACCGTGTCCCTCGTGGCATACTGTGGGGGGTGCTCCGGGAGTACGGGGTCGGGGGCCCTCTGTTAAGGGCCGTACGGTCCCTGTACTGCCGGAGCAGGAGCTTGGTTCGCATTGCCGGCAGTAAGTCAGACCTGTTCCCAGTACATGTTGGACTCCGGCAGGGCTGCCCTTTGTCACCGGTTCTGTTCATTACTTTTATGGACAGAATTTCTAGGCGCAGCCACGGGCCGGAGGGGATCTGGTTCGGGAGCCAATGGATCTCATCTCTGCTTTTCGCGGATGATGTGGTCTTGTTGGCTCCTTCGAGCCGGGACCTCCAGCATGTCCTGGGGCGGTTTGCAGCCGAGTGCGAAGCGGCTGGGATGAGAATCAGCACCTCCAAATCCGAGGCCATGGTTCTCGACCGGAAAAAGGTGGCCTGCTCCCTCCAGGTGGGAGGAGAGTTCCTGCCTCAAGTGGAGGAGTTTAAGTATCTTGGGGTCTTGTTCACGAGTGAGGGAAGGATGGAGCGTGAGATTGACAGACGGATCGGTGCAGCGGCCGCAGTAATGCGGTCTTTGTATCGGTCCGTCGTGGTGAAGAGAGAGCTGAGCCGAAAGGCGAAGCTCTCGATTTACCAGTCAATCTACGTTCCGACCCTCACCTATGGCCATGAACTTTGGGTCATGACCGAAAGAATAAGATCCCGGATACAAGCGGCCGAAATGAGTTTCCTCCGCAGGGTGGCAGGGCGCTCCCTTAGAGATAGGGTGAAGAGCTCTGTCACCCGGGAGGAGCTCAGAGTAGAGCCGCTGCTCCTCCACATCGAGAGGAGCCAGCTGAGGTGGCTCGGGCATCTGTTTCGGATGCCCCCGGGACGCCTCCCTCGGGAGGTGTTCCTGGCATGTCCCTCCGGGAGGAGACCCCGAGGAAGACCCAGGACACGCTGGTGTGACTATGTCGCCCAGCTGGCCTGGGAACGCCTTGGGGTCCTCCCGGAAGAGCTGGAGGCAGTATCCGGGGAGAGGGAGGTCTGGGTGTCCCTGCTCAGGCAGCTGCCCCCGCGACCCGGCCCCGGATAAGCGGATGAAAATGGATGGATGGATGGATATTTAGGTTATTCAAATGTCCCACTAATAACACATTTTACAACACCACATTGAACACATCATGATAACGTAACTGACCTTCGTCAGATGCTCATAATTACTGAGTAGAACTTGAATGCGTCATTTCATTTCAATGCAGCCTCTGAATGGGCGCATACTGGAGCACTGTCCGACAGTGATATGTGTGAAACACACAGTCACTGTAGTAGCCCCTAAATTAGTAACATTCAGTTATAGCTACTCTAGGAACCGTTGCTCTACAATGAACTGGCGACTTGTCCTTGTTTCAGCCGCCCTCGGTAGTTTTACTCTCACCATTCTTAGAAAATAAGTTGTTGATGTCCTGGGCCCCTGCTCTGCTGCTCCTGCTCTGCTGCTCCTACTCCTGGCCTCCTTCTCAACTCTTCTCTGGTGTCCGGACTTGTGCTTTTTGGTGGGCATCCTAACCTGCTTGAGTTCGCTCGCGCTCACTTAATTCCGATGAGGAAGAACCATGGGAAGAACGAACCCCGGTGTGGACCAAACCATTTTTTAAGAAGGGGCCAAGGGGGTTATTGAAATAATTAAAATTAGAATATTATATGACTTGTGGCTTTGTATAAATTCGGATTCATTCGTATGAATATATATTAGTTCAGTGTATGCATAACCATTTTGTCATAGAGGCTACTGGGGGCTGTGTGTGGGCCCTATAGCGGGCTGTGGGCCCTTAGAATTGTCATCACCTTTCCCCCCTATACGACGGCACTGACTATGACTATATAATGGCCTATGTGTTCAGGAATGGACTGTTATCAAACATGTCAATTTTGGTCCAGATACGAATGACAAAGTTGTTCCTTTCTAATTTGGTGGCCTGCTCCTGTCGGTATTAAATAATGTACGCTGAAATCAGAAGAACTCTCTACACACTCTCTCTACATAAATACAAAATGGACTACAGGGGAAAAATCCATCAAACAATTTTGTGGTTGGTTATGTTTTGATTATTGATTCACAGTCCACGCGTGTCGGGCAGCGGTGCTGTCAGAGGGTGCACACTTTTAGTTGCATGTCATCTTGTAGTGTATGATATGTGGAAAAAACCTATAAATGTCATGTAAATAGGATGATGTTTGTCTGAATTCCTGTGTCCAGTAAGTGGCGCTATAGATCTGACACGGTATTGATGCGTAGAGGTATTCAGGGCGACATCGTATACATGTGTGATAGATTTGGTGTACATGGGAAAAGGTATGTTGAAGTTATAAGGACTTGAGGTCTCATGGCGAAAACTTTTGATAACTTTTCATGTTCAAGGTCTGAGAATGATACTGAGTGGATTGAAAGTCAGGAGGGCATTGGCAATAATTGTACCAAGTTTCATGTTAATCCAACCTACTGATGTGGAGATAAAAAATACTTCAATTTAAAGAGCGCCACCTAGTGGCCATTGGCCAAAAATTTCCACAGATAAATTACACATAAATTAGTTATAGTTACTAGTTACTTCTTCCAAAAAGTAACTGAATTAGAAATGGAATAACTCCACTATAAAAGTAACTAGTTACCAGGAAAAGTAACTATTGCGTTACTTTTAATTATTCCCCCTTTTGAGCTCTGCATTAATTTTAGCGTACTTGGCATCCATGTATTTAGAAAATGTCTTTCTGGGTTAGGGTTAGAACAGAAAAATCCAGTTGTAGATGCTCGGACGGCTCCGTGTCCTTCTTTGTTAGCGGAGCTCACGTTAGCCACACCTGGCCTGCTGTCATCATCAACAGTGTCAATAACGGTGTTTTTGGCCACTAGTTTTGTAGAAGCGTGTTCCGTTCAGAGATGCTTCATTAGATTAGAGTTGCTTACAACAGACGTAGACAAAAGAGATTAAAGAAGTGTCTGTACTTCCACTTTGAAAATGCCAACTTTTCTTTCGGACTCGCCACTGCTGCAGCTCACCTCTGCTAGTTTGCGTGTGCGAGGCTGCTGTGTGCGTGTTAGTGATGGCTCGGTCGCGAATGAATCAGTTCGAATGAACGACTCTTTAACGCGAACGAACTGAACTAATTCCCTGTTTCACTTCTTTCTCGTTCGTTTGTTCGACTGAGAGCCAGCCAATCGTATGCTGAGTCTAGGACACTGTCGTCGAATTTTAGCCAATGAGAAACAGGAATGCATAGCAACCGTTTCCATGAAAAAAAAAACAACATTTAATTTAATTCGTAGCTCTTGTTCTCGTTCGTTCACTGATTCCTCTCCTGCCGTTCTCGTTCAGTCAGTCACTCGTTCTTGGCTAGCCGGCTTTGCTATTAACTGTTGTGTTGTCTGAAAGTACACATAATCATGAAGTTGCAGCTATGTATTTGCCTTGAACTACAGTGTTATGTTGACCGTAAGCATGATCGTTTGAGAACGAGGAGCTCTCGCTCTCGTTTGTTCACTGATTCCACTCCTGTCATTCTCGTTCAGTCAGTCACTTGTTCTTGGCTAGCCAGCTTTAGCTGTTAGCTTCTAACTGTCGTGTTGTCTAAAAGTACACCTAATGATGAAGTTGCAGCTATGTATTTGCCATGAACGACAGTGTTATGTTGAACACAGTGTTATGTTTCGTTTGAGAACGAGGAGCTGAGAACTGTTTGTAATGCGATTCACCGCTGAACGATGTTGTATCGGAAGCGCGACTGAACGAACGAACGAACGAACTACATGAACGAGTCATCCTGCCTAACTGACCAACGGTAACTGAATCTCGACATCGAACGATGAAATCCACCTCTAGTGCGTGTGTGGTTTGTGTGTAAACTGAACACTGCCTCTGATTGGCTTACGAACTCTCACTCTACCTCAGAGAGCCAATCACCATCACTTATGTGGTTGTCCCGCCCCTCCCTCCTCCCTCGCCAAGCTAAAAAAAAGTTATCATAAAAAACAGCTCTGCAGCTCTGCAGTGGCTGAGAGCCGAGTCGGATAACAACAGCTTCAGTGAGCAGCTTCAGTTTGTAACGCACCAAATTTAATAGTCGGTAACGGTAATGACGTAACAATGGAAATAGTAATTAGTGAGACTACCCGTTACTGAAAAAAAGTAACGCTGTTAGTAACGCCTTTTTTTGTAACGCCGTTATTCCCAACACTGTTAGGGACAAAAAAGTCGTCACTACAAAAACGATAGGGGCCTCGCAGGTCGAGACCTCCTCGGGCCCTAAAAATCAGATATGTGACAGAATACGCAGTCAAGTGAAACAGTAAAATATCCCATATTGGAGTGTTTGAGTTTTTATGTTGACGGAATGGTCATGATACAGTGGTGGAATTGAGACAATAACAGCTGCTTGTACTGTTTGGCTGACAAAATAGCAGTATTCAGGAGGATTCTGTAAAGAGAATTCATGTTTCACTGACTTGCTCATAGTATTTGCTGTAACTAAGGAACCGAGTTTATACAGTTTACAATCTGCTCCTGCTCCAGTTGCACACGCTATCCCAGTGTACGAGGCCATACAGCCATGGGATATGTGTTTTCAGGTGTGTTTGTAATGAAACACTTGTTTGGAAGGAGATCCGTTTACAATTAAAAAAGAGTAACCTGTTTTGAAAAATACTGTGTACATGTGGTCAATATATCAAGGACACGCATAGATGGAAATAAGAATAGATTAATGTTTATATTTTTAATGTCAATTTGCAGTGGAAATTGTACTTGAAGCACCATTACATTCATTGATTTCACAGTTCAGAATACATTTAGTCAGTATGGTGCGTATGTCACAAATCCCTCAAAAATATCCAAGCGTCTTTAGTTGTTATATATATAGAGAGGACAATATCTCATCATGTATCTTGTTTGCTATGGCTGCTGGCTGAGAGATACCACACATAATGTCTTTGTATGCCTACAAGGACATATATAGTGTCTCGTCTGTTGTATTTCATCACAGATGACCTGTCTGCTGATTTAAAAAAAATGCTTCACTTCTGCATTGTGAGGGCAAGGAATTCCTTCCTTGTTTCGGCATTATCATTAAATGATCCCAACATGACACTAGTAACAGTACTGGCGTTCATCTTCTGCACTCCTCTCATCACCATGCACATATGGCTGAAAGACACAGAAAGGAAAATGTAAATTGCCATAAATTTTCAAAGAGCACGTCAGTGATTTGCACTGAACCTATAAGATTTCTGGAATTAGAAGTAAGATGCAGGATAAATGCGCCTTCTGAATCCTGTTTCATGTTCTTTTAGTGTCTTGCTTGCAAATAAGTCTATCAATATCTAGGTAGCTATGATAAAGTTAAATACTTCAATTTAAAGAGATTAGGAAAAAAAAACATAAAAAACAAAATACTCACACAGCCTCAATAACCACTGCCACTCCAGCAGGCTCCAATGCCTCAGCAATGGCTGAGGCAATCTGTTTGGTTAGACGCTCTTGAACTGTAGACAGTCACACAAAAATTGTCACAAAATTAAATTGAACATTTGATTACAAAGGAATACATAATAGTATTCAGTATCAAAGCATTAAAATCATTTTTACCTTGAAGCCTTCTGCTGTAGATCTCAACAATTCTGAAAAAAACAAAGAGAATGTAACGTGTGAGTGTGTGTGTGTGTTTGTGTTTGTGTGTGTGTGCGTGTGTGTGTGTGTGTGTGTGCTCTCCAATCACCCACCTAGCAAGCTTACTGAGTCCAACCACTTTCTTGTTTGGGAGGTACGCTATGTGAGCCTGGAACATTCAAACAAAGTATTATCAATGTATTTGTTAACTAATATATATTTCAATACAGTCTATACATGATAGACCAGAACCAAAGTATCTGTAAGTAGTAATTAGACATGAATATCATCAATTTATTCAAGCCGATGAAAGATAAATTGGTATTGTGTGAAGGTCAGCTGATGATTTACAGAAAGAAACACCGAAATGGTATGTTTGAAGGCAAAGTGCCACCAAAACTTTGATTTAAAAGAGATCATCGACAAACATGTTTTTATGTAAAAAAAAAACAAATTTAGGGCATCTGTATATCTTTATCTTGAAAATGTAATATTATCCAGCATATTTTTATCAAATATCAATATTTGCAGTCACTTGACTGGAATTCAATGACCCTGAATAATTACCTTGCCAAAGAAGGGCACCAGGTGATGTTCACAGAGAGAAAACAGGTCGATGTCCTTGACGATCACCATCTCTTCGTGGTTTTCATCAAATATAGCATCGTTTAAGATATCTGTGAATTAGATATTCATTCTCTGTCATACTGGAGCAAAGGATGAAATCAAAAGTGACAGAATGACGGACTCTTTTGTTTTACAAATCAGAAATGAGACCCCAGATGGACTTTAAACATATGGCGCTACTGTAGGGTAGTCACAAAATGTATAATGGTCAGCAAAATGAACTTTGTCCTTTTTATTTTCAAAATTCATATGGTAAGTTTCAGCACTACTGAAAGTTTTAAGTAGTATTCGGTTTCAAAAAGAAAAAAGTATCCTTACCTTGGATTGTTTCTTTGTAGCCTTTAGTGAGGAACTGCATGGCTTTGGCAGCACGTAGTGGTGTACGTAGAAGGCCCTCACGCTTGACGTCTTCTCCAAGCTCACTCAATATGGTGGTATAGGCTTTCTCAATGTGAGACAGCTTCTCTGCGTTCTGATTCTCATCAGCTACTCCGTTCTTTGCTGAAACATGGTGGTACTCCATTCTGGCTCTTTGGTCTACTTTCAGTCAGAGATGCTGCAGGATACAATAAAACAATCAGCCAGTGGCTCAGTGATCTCAGTGAGGACATCCCCTATTTTTAAAGCTTGATGTGAGGCCCTCAGGCAACAGCATCATGGGAGCACCTGACCACGTAAATCAATTTAAAATTCCCTTTACTTTAATGCTATGGAGCAGCATTTGACTGATCCTGTGATTTGAGGATAAATACTTTTAAGTCAGTTGCTCTGATAGGATGTCACAGTAGGCTTAATGCTTGGAATAACCACCACTCCTGTGCAACCCTTGACATGCTTTTGAGGTCTTTGTCTATTGTACATGGGAGGTGAAATAAAAAGTTGTATGAGATTCAGCTGATGGCTAAAATATAGGCCATGACTATCCAACATTTAAAACTACATGGAAATAAAGGGTTATTGGATGGTTGTGAAATGGTTAGACTTCAAGCATCTTTTAGTCCTTGAGAATAATTGACTGTCATCCATTACATAATAGGTCTTAAATTACATTTAGGTGAGTCCTAAATATGTATGTATTTTTTTTTTTGGTTTGGTGAAATGTGTTGGTGAGATTCACAGTTGGCTCCATGTGTTGTTCATCTTTCTGAAGTATCAAGTAACATAAGTGGAATTTTGCCAACAGCCTGGTCGGAATTTATCCCCGGACACTAGGGATGCGCATCGTTAACCGGTTTCGTTTGGGAACCGGTTCTGAGTCAATTGATTCTTTGGAATCGCTAACAAAAACACTCTACGATTCAGGTATCGATTTTTCCCGGGCTGTGCCACCACTGTAAACAAACGTACCCTACTCGCATACTTGCGATGACGTCACACAAAAACACATACAAGCTGCTGCAGAGCAGAGGTGAGCTGAGCTGCTACATGCGATGCACTGTGGAGAAATGTCGTCCCGGCAAAAACGATCCTAAGACTGGCTGCATTTCACAAAGAAGGGCGACACCTCGGGGATCGTCATCTGTTATACCTGTAAGAGGGAGTTGCACGCCAAAGGCGGTATTACAACTAATATGTCCAAGCATTTGGCCACACAACACGGCATTATACTCCAGCAATTCTGTGTGTTTGACACACTTAGCAGCACCAGTGCGAGCACTAGCACAGCAGGTAAAATTAAACTAGCTAACGTCGTGTGATAATGATAAAATGAGGTTGATTTAATCAGCCCAGCCCTGCCCGTTCCTTGTTTGTTGTTCCTCTCTATGGGATTATCCGACCTTAGCCAATAGCCACTTGACTTGTGGACTCATCTTACTCATTTGAGTATTGTTTATTTGTTTATTGAGGACTCATTTGAGTATTGTTTATTCTCAGCAGTGAATGATTTAGATATATATAAATAAATCAGGTTGTATTCTTTTCTGTACTCATTTACTACTTGTTTTTCAGCCTATTTTGGAATCAATAAGAGAATCGATAAAAAACCGGATCGATAAACAGGAATCGATAAAGCATCGGAATCGCTAAATCCTTATCAATATACAGCCCTACCGGACACTACACCAGTTCCGGAAAGACTTCGACTGCAGAATCTGCAACAACAATGGGAAAGTGTAAATTTAACCAATGGTGGCTTGAACAACCAGAATTCAGTTGGTTAAAAGCCGTACTTAATAATGAATTTGAAGCGCAGTGTGTGCTCTGCAAGAGGACCCTCAACTTGGGCACACTCAGTGTGAAAGTGCTGGTATCACACACAAAATCGGAAAAACATCAGTTAGCTTCTAATAGTCTCCAGCGAAGTCACGCTATCACACACTTCTGTGCACCTTTGTCACCAGTTACCGGTTCAAGTTCATCAGTTCTGCTCGACCCGTACTCTGCACCGCCTTGCAGTCAAGCGACATTTAAACCATCTTTGGCTCAACTCCAACGCTGAAAGCGGAGTTGCATTGGATTTTGAACAGCGTTGCTAAACATCAGTCGTACCAAAGCAACAACGACATCGGCAAACTTTTCCAAGCTATGTTCACAGATTCAAACATGGCCAAAACATTCAGCTGTGGAAAAGATAAGATAGCCTACATTATGTGATTTGGTCTTGCCAAGTTCATCAAAAGAGAGTTCCTTTCCAAAGTGGCTGGGCCGTTCGTGTTCATGTTTGAGGAAAGCCTTAATAAAACAAACAAAAGGAAGTGCGCGCGCACATACACACACACACTCAAACACACACACACACACACACACACCAGGGTAATTATAACTTTAAAAAATTACTTAAATTCCTAGATGAAAAAACAAAACTAAAACCATGCAATCACTTGTTAAATGTATTAAAACTAAATTGAAATAAAAACAACTGAAAAAACTGCATTAAAATAAAAACTAATGAAATTTTAAAACTATAATAACCCTGACACACACTCACTCACTGACTCCATTCTTCATTGTTTGAGTTGCTCTGTGAATATATTGGTTTGTTTTTTTTTAAAGTAATTCTGGGACTGCATTTTTCCATACTTTTTCATACTTTGTGTAAGTCTTAAATTGAGTTCAAAATGGTCTTAAAAAGTCTTACATTTGACTTGTTCAAACCTGCAGAAACCCTGTAGTAGGAATAGCATGAAATATAAGGAATACAGATGAAAAAACATAACAAGCCTAATCCTAAAAGAAACCAGTGATGGAAAGCTACGGTGATTATTTGGCCAGGCCGACATCAGCCAACAAATGTTCTGCATGATACGTCACAGAAAACAGTGTTCATACAGGCCGCTGAATGACAAAAGAGATCTCATGTGTCATTTAGACACAGTGTTTGCATGTAATTACAACTCTTAAATGTCCCACTTAGCAATTGTCTTGGTCATACTCATGGAACGGAATCAGCACTGACCACCAATGTAGTGCTGCATAGATATCGAGTTGGTGATTTTATTCACTTACCATCCAAAAAGAACAGATGAAATATGAACATTCATGATCCATTTGGCCGGTGGACAATACAGTTAATCTCTTCTGTTAACAACCGTCAGAAATGGCTATCAGCCAACATAGGAAATACATTACAGGGGAATGGGCCACCTTTTTTAATGGTCCAGTAGACCACCTCAGCTGAAAGGAGTAACTTTTCCGTAATCTTGTGGGACACAATAATGATCTCAGTCTATCAGTGGCAAAAACCAACAGCTGTAGTGGACGTAGCTTTGGTCTGAGTATGATTCATTTACTCATTAAAATATGTTAACATAGGCAGCATATTTTAAAATACTGTAATTCTACTAACATTGTCTCAGTCTCAAAAGTGGATCCTTTAGACAAGACTCTTGGAATTCGAATTGCATTGACCAAAATGGCTGTCTACCAAAGCAAACTCACTCAGTTTTAAATCATATATTTTGTATATCATGTATTTGACAGAATGCTACAATTTTCAATAAGGAATTTACACATTTTTATGCTTAATTGTTTACCCTTTTCAACACTTGTTTATCACGGTTACCGAGCAGTGAAAAAGTCTTGAAGGATTATAGTCAAACAGTCTCATTAAAACGATACATTCAGACAGCAGGTCAACGCTGATCAGTATAAACGCCTGTGTGATGGATGGACTAGTTGCCTTGTTGGAATAAACACAGTCTAACTTACACTGTCAGATACATTCTTAGCCCTGCTCGACAGATTAAAGATCACATTCAAAGTGTGAGCAGTTTGCATAATACACAGTTTAAAGGAAACTTTTATTTTGTAACAATTAGAAATCTTTAATGCAAAAAAAAAACAATTATAGAAACACCTTTTGTCTGCATGATAGCATTTGTAACGTAAGCTCAGTCAACTCAGAAAGTCTTGGTTGAGTCTTGTCTATTATGGAGCCAGAACAGTCTCATAATGTATAAATGCACACAGAAAGGAATAAATGCACGAAAAAGGACTCACAAATGTATTTGGGGAGTTGTATATATATATGACTCAATACATAAATGCATTTTCAATGCACACACAAATATGCTTCAATCCATATATAAGTAAAAAAAAAAATTTCACATATAAAAATAAGATTTGTAAACATATTTGTGATGCGCACACAAATATTTCTTGTTTTAAATATGTGCAATAAAAATTCACAAATGTACAAATCGTCAGTTATTTGCAATTTTCATCAAATACATATTTGGAAGTTGTTACATTGATATATGAATTGTCAAACGCGCGTTTGTCTCAGTGCTTTTAATCTGTAAACCTCCCTGCATTTTTGTGCAGATTTTTGAGACTCATCTAGCGCGACTCCGATTCACAGTCAATCAGATGTCTCACTCCTTTACAGCCAATCACATGAGTGCCTCCCCACGAGGGGTTTTTAACTGACGTCATTACAGTCCGCAACGGATCTAGGACTTTACTCATGGTTCACAGCATAACCGGCTTTGCTCTTCCGGTTGAACTGGTTGAACCAGAGACGTTCTACTATTGTAGAGACAGATCACTCTGACCAGCCCATGCGCACAAGTAGTTTTTACGACAGCGAGAACGTCTCTGGTAGAGTCTTTTCCATGTAGGAAAAGAGCGTTTTAAACATAATTTCTATGGTATAGTCGATGTTTTTTGGTTTTTATGTGTATCTTATTTCACTGGCGAGCATGTCTGTATGTTTTTTCCGTCCTGCTATCACGTTCAAGGGTGGATCTGACCATGCCTCCATTCATTTAGATAGGGGTCTGGTCTCTTTGGGCTTTTCGAGGCGTCGCCAAGATGGCCGCCGAGTGGCATGACTTGCCTAGAAGGACTTTGGTTGAACTCGGTGTTAAATCCAGCGTAGCTGTCATGCTCGCTCTTAAAACCGACGTTTTAACACAAAGAAATGGACAAAAATTGGAGGTGGATGCACAGTACAGGTGTTTTAAAAAGTTGTGTAGACAGTGCCTCACCCGTCAGTTCTCACGGAGTGGGCAGATGACATAAAGCAATGGCCCGACGTTCGCTACATCGACATAGTTAATTATCTTATATTTTCTGAAGGTATTGACAGCGGAGAATTACGTAGTTACAAAAGCACAGAAGCATACAACTACCTGCAAAATATCAAAATAGGGAAAGTACTGTTGAAGAAACACAGCAAGTTTATATTTCTGAAGGCAGCAGTAACGCCCAGCCAGAGTGTCAATCAAGCTAAACATACAGCGTGGATAATGCTCAAGGAAAGTGAAGTCTTGGAGACAGGCGGCTGCTCGTGCATTGCCGGGTTAGGGAAGTCATGCAGTCATGCAGCAGCTATTCTGTGGAAGATATTCATAAACCCAAATATTTATTTTAGTGTCAAAGCTGCGAGCCACGCTAGTCTCCGTTCCTCCCTCCTCAGCATGGCGTGTAGGGCGCAGGGCACGGACAAGTTTGTCTAAGTCGTCGATGTTCTATACAAGACGTTTCTGAAAAAACCTTCAATTTTCATGAATTGTTGTGGCAACCAACAACGGCACATGTTGTACCTGAGCTCTTTTTATAAACAATTTAGCGTTTATGACATATCGCTAGTTGTTTAGGGCTAGCATAGCGGCAGCTGTCAGTCATGCAGTTGCAAGGCAACCGGACACAGAACACCACCAGCGGAAGTAGTTATCTGTCATGGCAGCACCCATAGGCTAGATCCGTTGTGCACTGTAATGACGTCAGTTAAAAACCCATCGTGTGGAGGCACTCATGTGATTGGCTGTAAAGGAGTGAGACATCTGATTGGCTGCAGATGACCCCTTGTAGAAAAAAACCATTTGTGAATCTGAGTCGTGCTAGATGAGTCTCAAAAATCCGCACAAAAATGCAGGGAGGTTTACAAATTAAAAGCACTGAGACAAATGCGCGTTTGACAATTCATATATCAATGTAACAACTTCCAAATATGTATTTGTTGGAAATTGCAAATAACTGACGATTTGTACATTTGTGAATTTTTATTGCACATATTTAAAACAAGAAATATTTGTGTGTGCATCACAAATAGGTTTACAAATCTTATTTTTATATGTGAATTTTTTTTTACTTATATATGGATTGAAGCATATTTGTGTGTACATTGAAAATGCATTTGTGTATCGAGTCATATATATATACAACTCCCCAAATACATTTGTGAGTCCTTTTTTTGTGTGCATTTATTCCTTTATGTGTGCATTTATCCATTATGAGACTGTTCTGGCTCCATAAAATTCTTTTAATAAGTTTTTGACAGGAGGGTCCACAGATGCTGTGTGCAAAGTTTCGTGCAAATTGCCTGGGAGGAGTTCGTAAAAGTAGGTTTGCCACATTTTGGCAATTTGCGGAAAAAAAAAAACGGTGGGTGGAAATGGCTGGGGCCTATATCAGGAGATTCTGCACAATTCAGGAACACGTGGATATAAGGTTTTTGAATGTGCAATAAAGTATATGGGAGTCTTAAGCCAAAATGCATTTTCCTTGATTATAGCACCACCTAGTGGTGGAACTTCCCAACGGCAATAGATCATACAATTTTTCTGCAGGTATGACCTATATTCCAAGTTTGGTGAGTTTTGGGGTATGTTCAGGCAGTGGAAAATGGAATCATTAGGGACCAGTGTTGGGCAAGTTACTTTAAAAGTAATAAGTTATTGTCACTAGTTACTTCTTCCAAAGAGTAACTGAATTAGTAACGGAATTACTCCACTATAAAAGTAACTAGTTACTAGGAAAAGTAACCATAGCGTTACTTTTAATTATTCATCCTTTTGAGCTCGGCATTCATTTTAGCTACTCTGCATCCATGTATTTAGATAATTTCTGCATGGCGGACCGGCTCCTGTTCTCCCCAGTATTTTTGCCAGTGAGTGCTCTGAAGGAGTCTGAGTCAGCTGTTGATAACAGGAGCATGTTCTCAACAACATACCTGCCTATCTTTGTATTCAGTTCAGTCTGTGTCAAGTTTTTGTGAAGCTGGAGCAGAAAAATCCAGCTGTAGCTGCTCGGACAGCTCTGTGTCCTTCTTTGCTAGCGGAGCTCACCTTAGCCACACTACTGATGGCTCGGTCGCGAACGAATCAGTTCGAACGATCGACTCTTTATCGCGAACGAACTGAACTGCTTCCCTGTTTCACTTCTCTCTCGTTCGTTCGTTCTCACAGACCAGCCGCTGTGTTGTTTACTGGTAAGGAGGACTGGGAGCCAGCCATTCGTATGCTGAGTCTAGGACACTGTCGTCGAATTTTAGCCAATGAGAAACAGGAATGCATAGCAACCGTTTCCATGAAAAAAAAAAAAACATTTTCATTTTGTTCGTAGCTCTCGTTCTCGTTCGTTAACTGATTCCTCTCCTGTCATTCTCGTTCAGTCAGTCACTCGTTCTTGGCTGGCCGGCTTTAGCTGTTACCTACTAACTGTTGTGTTGTCTAAAAGTACACATAATCATGAAGTTGCAGCTGTGTATTTGCCATGAACTACAGTGTTATGTTGACCGTTAGCGCGATCGTTTGAGAACGAGGAGCTGAGAACTGTTTGTTACGCTATTCACCGCTGAACAACGTTGTATCGGAAGCGCGACTGAACAAACGAACGAACGAACTACATGAACGAGTCATCCCGCCAAACTGACTGACGGGAACTGAATCTCGACATCGAACGATGAAATCCATCTCTAATCCACACCTGGCCTGCTGTCATCATCAACAGTGTCAACAACGGTGTTTTTGGCCACTATAGAAGCGTGTGCCGTTGAGAGATGATTCATTAGTTAGATTAAAGTTGCTTACAACGGACATAGACAAAAGAGATTAAAGTAATGTCTGTACTTTACCACTTTGAAAACGATAACTTTCCCTCCGGACTCACCATTGCTGCAGCTCACCTCTGCTAGTTTGTGTCTGCGAGGCTGCTGTGTGCGTGTGTGGTTTGTGTGTAAACTGAACACTGCCTCTGATTGGCTTACGAACTCTCACTCTACCTTAGAGAGCCAATCACCATCACTTATGTGGTTGTCCCGCCGCTCCCTCCTCCCTAGCCAAGCTAAAAAAAATTATTATAAAAAACAGCTTCGCAGCTCCGGTGGCTGAGAGCCGAGTCGGATGACAACAGCTTCAATGAGCAGCTTCAGTTTGTAACGTGCCACATTTGATAGTCGGTAACAGTAATGGCGTTGTAACAATGGAAATAGTAATTAGTTAGATTACCCGTTACTGAAAAAAAGTAATGCCGTTAGTAACGTAGTTTATTTTAACGCTGTTATTCCCAACACTGTTAGGGACAAAAAAGTCGTCACTACAAAAATAATAGGGGCCTCGCAGGTCGAGAGCTCCTCGGGCCCTAAAAATTAGATATGTGACAGGATAAGCAGTCAAGTGAAACAGTAAAATATCCCAATTGGCCTAACTCATTTTGAGTAGTGTATGTGTTATGATATTGGGGTGTTTGAGTTTTTATGTTGACGGAATGGTCATGATACAGTGGTGGAATTGAGACAATAACAGCTGCTTGTACTGTTTGGCTGACAAAATAGCAGTATTCAGGAGGATTCTGTAAAGAGAATTCATGTTTCACTGACTTGCTCATAGTATTTGCTGTAACTAAGGAACCGAGTTCATACAGTTTACAATCTGCTCCTGCTCCAGTTGCACACGCTATCCCAGTGTACAAGGCCATACAGCCATGGGATATGTGTTTTCAGGTGTGTTTGTAATGAAACACTTGTTTGGAAGGAGATCCGTTTACAATCAAAGAAAAATTAACCTGTTTTGAAAAATACTGTGTACATGTGGTCAATATATCAAGGACACACATAGATGGAAATAAAAATAGATTCATGTTAAAATTTTAATGTAAATTTGCAGTGGAAATTGTACTTGAAGCACCATTACATTTATTGATTTCAAAGTCCAGAATACATTTAGTCAGTATGGTGCGTATGTCACAAATCCCTCAAAAATATCCAAGCGTCTTTAGAGATACCACACATAATGTCTTTGTATGCCTTCAAGGACATATATAGTGTCTCATCTGTTGTATTTCATCACAGATGACCTATCTGCTGATGTAAAAAAATGCTTCACTTCTGCATTGTGAGGGCAAGGAATTCCTTCCTTGTTTCGGCATTATCATTAAATGATCCCAACATGACACTAGTAACAGTACTGGCGTTCTTCTTCTGCACTCCTCTCATCACCATGCACATATGACTGAAAGACACAGAAAGGAAAATGTAAATCGCCATAAATGTTCAAAGAGCACGTCAGTCATTTGCACTGAACCTAGTAGATATCAGAAATAAGAAGTAAGATGCAGGATAAATGTGCCTTCTGAATCCTGTTTCATGTTCTTTTAGTGTCTTGCTTGCAAATTAAGTCTATCAATATCTAAGTAGCTATGACAAAGTTAAATAGAGATTAGAAAATGAGATAGAGATTAGGAAAAAAAACATAAAAAACAAAATACTCACACAGCCTCAATAACCACTGCCACTCCAGCAGGCTCCAATGCCTCAGCGATGGCCGAGGCAATCTGTTTGGTTAGACGCTCTTGAACTGTAGAGAGTCACACAAAAATTGTCACAAAATTAAATTGAACATTTGATTACAAAGGAATACATAATAGTATTCAGTATCAAAGCATTAAAATCATTTTTACCTTGAAGCCTTCTGCTGTAGATCTCAACAATTCTGAAAAAAACAAAGAGAATGTAACGTGTGAGTGTGTGTGTGTGTGTGTGTGTGTGTGTGTGTGTGTGTGTGTGTGTGTGTGTGTGTGCTTTCCAATCACCCACCTAGCAAGCTTACTGAGTCCAACCACTTTCTTGTTTGGAAGGTACGCTATGTGAGCCTGGAACATTCAAACAAAGTATTATCAATGTATTTGTTAACTAATATATATTTCAATACAGTCTATAATACATGGTAGATCAGAACCAAAGTATCTGTAAGTAGTAATTAGACATGAATATCATCAATTCATTCAAGCCGATGAAAGATAAATTGGTATTGTGTGAAGGTCAGCTGATGATTTACAGAAACAAACAACGAAATGGTATGTTTGAAGGCAAAGTGCCACCAAAATTTTGATTTAAAAGAGATCATTGACAAACATGTATTTTTATGTAAAAAAACAAAAACAAATTCAGGGCATCTGTATATCTTTATCTTGGCAATTAAATATTATCCAGCATATTTTTATCAAATATCAATATTTGCAGTCACTTGACTGAAATTCAATGACCCTGAATAATTACCTTGCCAAAGAAGGGCACCAGGTGATGTTCACAGAGAGAAAACAGGTCGATGTCCTTGACGATCACCATCTCTTCGTGGTTTTCATCAAATATAGCATCGTTTAAGATATCTGTGAATTAGATTTTCATTCTCTGTCATACTGGAGCAAAGGATGAAATCAAAAGTGACAGAATGACGGACTCTTTTGTTTTACAAATCAGAAATGAGACCCCAGATGGACTTTAAACATATGGCGCTACTGTAGGGTAGTCACAAAATGTATAATGGTCAGCAAAATGAACTTTGTCCTTTTTATTTTCAAA
This sequence comes from Sparus aurata, assembly GCF_900880675.1. NCBI lineage: Eukaryota > Metazoa > Chordata > Actinopteri > Spariformes > Sparidae > Sparus > Sparus aurata. The sequence goes on along the minus strand of NC_044190.1, from coordinate 7,226,980 downwards.
ATTCATATGGTAAGTTTCAGCACTACTGAAAGTTTTAAGTAGTATTCGGTTTCAAAAAGAAAAAAAGTATCCTTACCTTGGATTGTTTCTTTGTAGCCTTTAGTGAGGAACTGCATGGCTTTGGCAGCACGTAGTGGTGTACGTAGAAGGCCCTCACGCTCGACGTCTTCTCCAAGCTCACTCAATATGGTGGTATAGGCTTTCTCAGTGTGAGACAGCTTCTCTGCGTTCTGATTCTCATCAGCTACTCCGTTCTTTGCTGAAACATGGTGGTACTCCATTCTGGCTCTTTGGTCTACTTTCAGTCAGAGATGCTGCAGGATACAATAAAACAATCAGCCGGTGGCTCAGTGATCTCAGTGAGGACATCCCCTATTTTTAAAGCGTGATGTGAGGCCCTCAGGCAACAGCATCATGGGAGCACCTGACCACGTAAATCAATTTAAAATTCCCTTTACTTTAATGCTATGGAGCAGCATTTGACTGATCCTGTGATTTGAGGATAAATACCTTGAAGTCAGTTGTTCTGATAGGATGTCACAGTAGGCTTAATGCTTTGATAACCACCACTCCTGTGCAACCCTTGACATGCTTTTGAGGTCTTTGTCTATTGTACATGGGAGGTGAAATAAAAAGTTGTATGAGATTCAGCTGATGGCTAAAATATAGGCCTGGACTATCCAACATTTAAAACTACATGGAAATAAAGGGTTATTGGATGGTTGTGAAATGGCTAGACTCCAAGCATCTTTTAGTCCCTGAGAATAATTGACTGTCATCCATTACATAATAGGTCTTAAATTAGACCTTTTGGTATGGTGAAATGTGTTGGTGAAATTCACAGTTAGCTCCATGTGTTGTTCTTCTTTCTGAAGTCTCCAGTAACGAAAGTGGAATTTTGCCAACAGCCCGGTCGGAATTTATCCCCGGACACTACACCAGTTCCGGAAAGACTTCGACTGCAGAATCTGCAACAACAATGGGAAAGTGTAAATTTAACCAATGGTGGCTTGAACGACCAGAATTCAGTTGGTTAAAAGCCGTACTTAATAATGAATTTGAAGCGCAGTGTGTGCTCTGCAAGAGGACCCTCAACTTGGGCACACTCGGTGTGAAAGTGCTGGTATCACACATAAAATCGGAAAAACATCAGTTAGCTTCTAAAAGTCTCCAGCGAAGTCACGTTATCACACACTTCTGTGCACCTTTGTCACCAGTTCCCGGTCCAAGTTCATCAGTTCTGCTCGACCCGTACTCTGCGCCGCCTTGCAGTCAAGCGACATTTAAACCATCTTTGGCTCAACTCCGACGCTGAAAGCGGAGGTGCTTTGGATTTTGAACAGCATTGCTAAACATCAGTCGTACCAAAGCAACAACGACATTGGCAAACGTTTCCAAGCTATGTTCACGGATTCAAACATGGCCAAAACATTCAGCTGTGGAAAAGATAAGATAGCCTACATTATGTGATTTGGTCTTGCCAAGTTCATCAAGAAAGAGTTCCTTTCCAAAGTGGCTGGGCCGTTCGTGCTCATGTTTGAGGAAAGCCTTAATAAAACAAACAAAAGGAAGTGCGTGTGTACACACACACACACACACACACACCAGGGTTATTATAAATTTTAAAATGTACTTAAATTCCTAGATTGAAAAAACGAAACTAAAACTACGTAATCACTTGTTAAATTTATTAAAACTAAATTGAAATAAAAACAACTGAAAAAAATGAATTAAAATAAAAACTAATGACATTTCAAAACTATAATAACCCTGACACACACTCACTCACTGACTCCATTCTTCATTGTTTGAGTTGTTAATTCTGGGACTGCAATTTTCCATACCTTGTGTAAGTCTTAAATTGAGTTCAAAATGGTCTTAAAAAGTCTTATATTTGACTTGTTCAAACCTACAGAAACCCTGTAGTAGGAATAGCATGAAATATAAGGTATACAGATGAAAAAACATAAAAAAGCCTAATTCTAAAAGAAACCAGTGATGGAAAGATACGGTGATTATTTGGCCAGGCCGACATCAGCCAACAAATGTTCTGCATGATACGTCACAGAAAACAGTGTTCATACAGGCCGCTGAATGACAAATGAGATCTCATGTGTCATTTAGACACAGTGTTTGCATGTAATTACAACTCTTAAATGTCCCACTTAGCAATTATCTTGGTCATAATCATGGAACGGAAACATCACCGACCACCAATGTAGTGCTGCATAGATATCGAGTTGGTGATTTAATTCACTTACCATCTAAAAAGAACAGATGAAATATGAACATTCATGATCCATTTGGCTGGTGGACAATACAGTAAATCACAACCATCAGAAATGGCTATCAGCCAACATAGGAAATACATTACAGGGGAATGGGCCACCTTTTTCAAAGTCTCAAACTATGTGGGAGCTGTCATGCTGTTAATTTCGGTATGTCATTTTGGAAAAAGAACCTTTAAAATGGGGACGTTCACTAAGAGGTTAAAATATGTTAACATAGGCAGCATATTTTAAAATACTGTAATTCTACTAAAATTGTCTCAGTCTCAAATGTGGATCCTTTAGACAAGACTGTTGGTATTCATCGTATTGACCAAAATGGCTGTCTACCAAAGCAAACTCACTCAGTTTTAAATCATATATTTTGTATATCATGTATTTGACAGAATGCTACAATATTTTTCAAGAAGGAATTTAATTTTTATGCTTAATTGTTTACCCTTTTCAACACTTGTTTATCACGGTTACCGAGCAGGTCAGCGCTGATCAGTATAAACGCCTGTGTGATGGATGGACTAGTTGCCTTGTTAGAATAAACACAGTCTAAATTGGGACACTTTTAGGTACATTCTTAGCCCTGCTCGACAGATTAAAGATCACATTCAAAGTGTGAGCAGTTTGCATAATACACAGTTTAAAGGAAACTTTGTAACAATTGGAAATCTTTAATGCAAAAAAAAAAACAATTATAGAAACACCTTTTGTCTGCATGATAACATTTGTAACGTAAGCTCAGTCAACTCAGAAAGTCTTGGTTGAGTCTTGTCTTTGTGTTGTGACCAAAAAAATAATCTCTGTAGTTTACGGTTAATATGCTTGTAAACACGTCTTACATATTCAGCTTATAGTGGGGCTGTTCAGAGTAACTGCCTGTGTATGTGCAGCTAAATGAGAGATTTTTAGGACCAGTCTACATGAAAAAGGGTATTTATTAAAAAAAAAAAAAACCTTTTTGTCTGCATTCTGGCATTTTATACAAAGGGAAACAACATTTTAGGTAACTGAAAACAGACATTTTGCAAAACTCCTCCCACAATAAATATACACAGAAACTATAAAACAGATTTTTGTGAAATGATTTCTTCGAAACTGCTCAAAATTTGTTAGGGATATTGGGATATGGGTGAAAACATACCTGTGCATGGAATACATTCCAAGTGAAATGTTTTCGGAACAAAAAAATAAATAAATTCACAAAACACAAAATTTAAAAATTAAAGCTGCAAGCAGCGATGAACGGGCCCTCGCAGTCCACATGCATCGGGCCATGCTGCTGTCGGGGCGTGCTGTGTACCCGGCCCCATTGCCCGATTAGTGCATACGCATCTCTTAACTGTCCGTGTTTCAGACAGTGCAGGAAGGGGTTAAATGTCATTTCCTGTGTCCAACATGTGGCACTGTGACTATGACTGTATATTGGCCTATGTGTTCAGGGCTGGACTCTTATCAAACATGTGAAGTTTGGTCCAGATAGGAATAAGGAAGTTGTTCCTTTATAATTTGGTAGCCTTCTCCTGACAGTATTAAATATATGCTGAAGTCAGAAGAACTCTCTGCAATCTACATAAAAACAAAATGGGCAAGAGGGGAAAAATCCCTCATCAAATTTGTGGTAAGTTATGTTTTGATTATTGATTCGCAGTCCACATGCTTCGGGCGGCGGCGCTGTCGGAGGGTGTGCAGGCCTTTTAGTTGCATGTGATCTTGTAGTGTATGATATTGAGGAAAAAACCTATAAAAGTCATGTAAATAAGATGTTTGTCTGAATTCCTGTGTCCAGTAGGTGGCACTATGGATATGACACTGTATTGATGCATGGAGGCATTCAGAGCGACATCGTATACATGAATGAATTAGGGGTACGTGGGGAATAGTATGTTGAAGTTATATGGACTTGATGCATTATGGCGAAGCATGAAAATGGACCGCACCATCACACCCACCATGTTTGCTGTAGGAGAAAGCTTTTGATAACTTTTCAGGATGAGGATGATACTGAGTGAACTGGAAGTCTGTTCAATCGGTAGGAGGAGTTGGTTAAAGTACAAGGCATGGAAATGGATCAAAATGGGTGTGAAATGGGAAATTTGAATCAAATTGGCCGACTTCCTGTTGGATTGACAGTTTGGTACCCCAATGTTTTTTGTGCGTCGGGTCATAATACATATGCATACCGAATGTCATTCATGTATATGCATGTAGGAGGTGGGGCTTGGATTTTTAATATTCACCACAATTCCGTTGAACACGTGGATATAAGGTTTTTGAATTTGTGATAAAGTATATGGGAGTTATAAGCCGAATCGACTTAGGTCAAGACCTGCTCAGGCCCTAAAGAAATAATCACTAGAAAAACAATAGGGACCTTGCAGGCCCTAAGAATTCAGAAAAACCTGACAAGCAGCTCAACCTGCTTGAGATATGAACAAAACTGCACACAGAAATCCTCCTTAAATTCCATCTTACAGCCTGATAGTTTCCCTCTGTATATTCACATTAGACATGATGCTCTCACATATAAATCACACTCCATCACAAACAAATAAAACTGAGTCACAGGGTTCCTCACAGTTTTAGGTTGAAGTGAGAAGAATAAGAAGTCACGTGAGCAGGGAGCAGCTTGTTCACTCGCCATGCTGGAGGAGATTAGTGTGTGTGTGTGTGTGTGTGTGTGTGTGTGTGTGTGTGTGTGTGTGTGTGTTTATTGTCTTCCTGTCCAGGATGGGTGTTGCATTACAAGGTATTGTCTCCAAACTGCCAGAATCAATTAAAATGAATAATGAATGCGTCCTGACGCTGTTGGTCATGAGTGCTCATTTTGTTCCGGCTCCCACTGTTCTCACACATGCAGGGCGGTTTAATTTTGCAGGAGCTACAAGGAGCTAATGCTTTATCAGGTTAAAGGCACCACAGGCCCTCAAAGAGCCTCACACCACAAACTCTGCACTCCACAGCACCACAAGAGATACACATCCTCTTAAAAAGGATCCAGGGAGGAGAGCGATCTCATCTCATGGCCGGACTGACACCCCTGACTTAAATCAAGACACATCGATGGCATTACTCACCTTACTAAGATCACCTTACACACTGGAGGCCTTGCACATATGAGCCGGGTCAGCAGGCTCTGTCGACCAGCAGACTCTTACTGATTTCCTGCTCAGTGTACAGAAAAACCACAATGTAGGCCGATGTGTATCCACTCCCATTATCGACCAGGATCCAGTGAGCCGTTAAGTAAAGTAAATTGAAGTAGTTTAATACTGTGAATGGAAAAATAACCACATCCGAGGATTCCAAAGACTCTACAAGCTGCTGTAATGAACTTAAACACGATTTCAACCAAGGTGGCACAGGTGCTGGTTCCGAGCCAGTGCACACTCTGGAAGCAGTTATTTGCATTTGGTTGGTCAAAGAACTGGTTCTCAATTAGTAAAATTGGTTCTGGAGCGGCAACAGTATTTTGCTGGTCTAGAACAAAGTACCACTTACGCCAGAAGCTGGGAGCGGGGTTATTGATCGCCCTTTTTAAAAACCAGACCTAGTTTAGCGTGTTCTGACTTATCCACAGGGGAATAAAACAAAAGACACCAGTTCAAAGCAACAGTGATCTGAGGGCTAGTCATGATTGGACGTCATGTAGGCAAAGTCAGGAGCAACACCTGTGAAGAGTCAGTGTAGTCCGCCATACGTGTTCCTAACAGGAAACAGGAAATTGGAGATGTATACAGTGATTGAAGGATGTGACTCAGCAAACCGGTTCTCAAAAGGTTCACAGGTTAAACCACTAGCACCAGCACAGAACCAGCACTTGGTTCACTTTGGTTGAAAGGGGTTATGAGTGGTACATATGGAATAATACATTTAGCTGTAAGTGGCATTAATTCAGAGCAGAGGACCTGATGCAGATGACTCCAGAAATAAGGTCAAGCTTTTTTTGAGACAATTTGTAAAAATGTCAAGTTGAGTGCTACAGCACCACCCTGAGGTCAGAGAGTGCCACTTTATGTGACTGAGCAGTGGGAGGACATTTGCAAACCACCTGCCAATTATGGCGACTTTTGGTTGAATGGATTTTGCTGCATGAACACTTTCAGCTGCGAGAGGAGAACAATGAGGACAAACAACAGTAACTTTTCCATTGGTCAGAAATCCCAGTTAAACCAGCTTTGTCCAATGGGAATGTGTAATGTCTGCACTGACACCCGGGTCAGCTGACTCTGCAGTAGACACAGGTTCACCTCGGCTTGGCTGTGATCTCAACGTCAGACTTCCAGGTTATGTAAATACCTGAATCACCAACCGAGCCGGCTAACTTCCACTTTAGCGCCCAGCTAACTTGTAGCGGGATAAAATAATTTATTTGTGTGACTCTTCTAGACTTTACAAATGTTATTGGACCTAATGGATCAAATTATGACGGTGGAACGAGTCATTTCACGGGTTGTGACCTAGTGATGGGAACAAGACCGCATATGTCGAGTTCGAGTCAAGACCGAGTCTTTAAAGGGTCAAGACCGAGTCGAGACCGGGACCTTAGGTTTTTAAATGCAGCTGAGACCGAGTCAAGACCGAGTCTTTGAGGTGGCAAGACCAAGTCGAGACCGAGTCTTTAAGGAGTCGAAACTGCATCGAGACCAATCAAAAAGAGCAGATTTTTATGATTTACTTACGTTTAACCTCACCCAAGTATCATATTCAATCATTACATTCACAAATGTAGAGTGGGGATTGTTCTCTGAACAATACTTTTTTTTATATATATATATATTTTTGGCCTTTTTTATGGCTTTATTGATAGATCAGCTGAAGATATGACAGGAAACAGGGGAGAGAGAGGGGGAGTGACACGCAGCAAAGGGTCCGCTGCAGAGCCTCGGAACATGGGACGCACATGCTACCAACTGAGCTAAACGGCGCCCCTCTGAACATTACTTTACATTACATTACTTTAAGACTAGGAGCTCAGCTGGAGTCAAAATTTAGTAGGCCTATGGCATGATGTCAACATTTCATTAAAGTTGAAGGTGTTGGATTTTGATACTAATAAGAGCAATATATGTGGATTTCATATTAATGACTATATATATCAGTAGTTACATCATAACACAATTTACAATGTTCCAAAATCTTACTCATAACATACTGTATTTTAACAGTATACAATTAACAACAATATAGAGCCTTTTAGCAAAATTTGCACTCGGCACTGTGTTTTTTCCTTAAACTTCCCGATATGACTGTTTTGTGGTTCAAATATCCAAATTTTATAACCACCGATTGCTCACTCATCTTTGCTAGTTCACTGTTTAACCCACTCCAGAAGAATAATGTTAACTGCTGTGTGCGTGTGTGACGTTTGGGCAAACATTGTATCAATATCTTTCAAAATCGTTGCTGCGCAGCGTAGCACCATGGGATATATTTTCACACCAGCCAATATTATGATTTAAAAAAAAATTAATATTAAAATACGAATATTTGTAATGATTCATATTTTAGAATATACCATGAAATATACACATCTAAAAACATGGGGTTAAAGGTCTCGTGGTCTCGGTCTAAAATTACGAGTCCCCCTCCTTCCAATGAAGGACGAGACCGAGTCAAGACCGAGTATTTTTGCTTTGGAGACCGAGACGAGACCGAGTAAGCAAAAAATGGTCTCGAGACCAGTCTCGAGTCCAAGACCGGATTCGAGTACTACAACACTATTGTGACCCTCAAAAGAATTTATTCACAGTTCCACAGATGCTTCTCTCACAATGGGTCTATTGTTGTTTTCTCTTGTTAACAATGCATTTGTGATGTGACGCCACATGACATGATGGGGTCAATGGGAAATTTTTCGCGGGTCGACTCACATTTAAAAAAACATTGTAGACCTGCTAATTTTGGTGGACAAGTGATATTGTATATGACAGTAAGTGCAATAATTAAAGCCCTAAAAAGAAACTCAAATTCAGATCAAGATCAAGCAAAAAGGTCGACAGCCATTCTAGCAGATCTGTGAAGCTCCACTCGAGCCCTTGTTTCCACCAAGCAGTCTGGTTCAGTTCAGTTCGTTACACATCGGAACGATTACAACAACGTTCCCATTGTCAAAAGTTGACAGTTCAGCAGTCTTTTGTCCGACCAACTTGTTTTCTTGTTTTAATAATCAACCATACGTGTGTGCTGTATGAGACGTTACTAATCAGTTACAAGGAGTGCAAATAAGTGCGACTGTTTCTTCATTTTCAAAACACAATCCTGAAAAAGAAAACGTTCATGTGATGGACGTTCAGATAATAAATGGTATAGGGGTGTTTGAGGGAGCCATTGACTGAGAGAACTGATATGAAATTATTCACCAGCTGTGTGTTTAAACTGCATCGTTACATTTGAATGGATTAGTTGGGGCAATATGCTGCTTTGCTTGTGCAGCTCTGCAGGTTATAACCTTATCAATCTATTAGCATTTCCATTATTGACTTTCATGCCAATGAGCAATTAACGAGGTGGTGATTAATTGTGCCAAACGTGAGGGCTGAACCCAGAGTCACACACAGTCTGAGAGGTGTATTGGGATGCATGACACACTTTTATAATCGAGGTGCTCTCAGAATATTTAAGCACAGAGAAGAAGTGTTGTTTTCAAGATCATAGCCGGAGGCCAGATGCAAATCAGCAATCCCAAATAACTCTTCTCTTATCTGAGGCGTCTTCATGCAAACTTTGTTAGTTATATAACTCACAGGGAAACATATTCTGTTCGCATTCTATGTTGGCAATTTTGTTTCATCTTATCATCTAACAGCATCAGTTCATTATTGTCTCATTACATCGTCCTGAAGCAGAGCCGTTCTGACACTTCAAAGACGTCTTGTGCGTCACGCAGTATACGTTCAGACTGTACCGCTGCTGTTTTAGCTTTACATTCTATAAAGATAAGAACACCTGCCTGAATCCTGCCTTCTTAAACCTGGTCGCTGCCACAGGAAAGCTGCCAAATTGCTCCAAACTCCAGCAGAGGAAAAGCTTCACTCTCATCAAGTCTGCTCAGCTTCTTTTTTTTGTAGTTAAATTTGCAGACAGCTGCCGGTGGGAGAGGAGTTAATCAGACTCAACGAGGAGGTAATATCATGAGAAGGGTTTAATGTGAAATCCGCCGTGTGCGTGCACTTGAGGTTACCAGAGAAGTGCTGCCATGTGGGGAACAGCGGAAGAGCCTGATTAATTCTGTGGACACTATTCCTCCCTGTCGTCACTGTGGAAAATGTAGTTTGGCCGTGTGATGCTTTGAAAAGGGTTCAAGAGAAAGTGTTGAATTGGTCTTAACAGTGAAACTAAACTAGAACTGAAGATTTTCATACATTAATAATCCGTGCTTTAGGATTTAATAATGAGGCTTTCTGCCAATTGTCAGTGTAGTTCTTTCTCTTTAAATCAACATGTTTAACATATATACAAAAGACATCTGAACAATTTCCCCCAAAACTCAACATGGCCTGTTGATGGTGTCTCGTCTTAACAAACATCCCCCTCTTGTGGTTAATGAGCTCCTTCACAAGCACATTCTCTTTATACTGTCATCCCTCATCCTGCAGTGTGTCTACACTCGCTGGCCTAATTATGAATATAAATATATATATTTATATTTATATACACACACACACTTATATATAAGCCAGCCACACTGTCAGAGGCTGACTGAGAGAGAAGTTGCATAAGGATCCTGAGCATTATAACCTTCATATATATATAATCAGGTCATCTGACTGAGATACAGATCTGTCTTACAGAGTCCAGCAGATAAAGACAAGCAGACAAACAAAGACCAAAATCAAACAGCCCAGAGACGATACCAGATATCACTAAATAGATTCCACTTCAGGACAGCAGTGCTTGTGCAGCAGGACCCTGACACAGCTAAAAGGAATTCATCCATCACATTTGTTATTCACGCCTGCACTTTCACTGCTGTGAAACGTCTACATGGCCTCTGTGGGAAAGAACTGCTGGGCATAATTTTAGCGGAATTACATCTCAACAGATGCAACCGGAGAAGAAACACCTGCTGGGTTTCAGCACAGGTATGCAGAAAGGTGTGTTTTCCCACGGACACTATCCCCAGGTGACAGTGTGAATATTGGAATAATGGTGGAAAACACTGGAGAAGAAGAATAACCCTGCTCTGTTAAATAAACTTAAAAAATAAAATTAAAATAATGTTGATCTATACCATCTAAGATACATGTTGATACTCAAATACAGTCAGAACTAAGGCAGGACATGTGGCAAAAAAGCAAGTTTAATCAAACCTAGTGTTCAAGTACCTCTAAGTTTGAGGCCATGGTCATTGAGGGGGGAGCTTTTGCCTCAAGCGAGGGAGTTTAATTATCTCGGGGTCTTGTTCATGACTCATAGGAAAGTGGAGCGTGAGATGAACAGGTGGTTTGGTGAACCGGACCCTCGTGGTGAAGAGGGCGCTGAGCCAAAAGACAAAGCTTTCCTTTTACCAGTCGATCTAGAATATGTTCCAGCTCTCACCCATGACCACGAGCTGTGGGTAGTGGCCGAGAGAACAAGCAGCCAAAATGAGTTTGCTCCATGGGGCGGCTGCGCTCAGCCTTAGAGACAAGGTGAGGAGCTCAGTGTACAGCAGCTGCTCCTTTGGCTCGAAAGGGGCCAGCCGAGGTTGTTCAGGCATCTGATCAGGATGCCTCCTGGGCGCCTCCCTTTGGAGGTTTTCCTGGTATGTACAACTGGGAGGAGACCCTGAGGCAGACCCAGAACTCGCTGGAGAGATAACTAATCTCATCTGGCCTGGCGATGCCTCGGGTTCCCCCTGGAGCTGGAAAATGTTGCTCGGGAAAGAGATGACTGGAGCGCCCTACTGGAGCCTGCAGGAGACATGGAACTGATGTGAGGACGGAAACAGACGAACCAACAAAGAGAAGACTTAAATACAAACTGAACTAACAAGAGGCTGAGGAGCAGGTCAGTGGCTGATCTAAATTCAAAGGCCAGGAGCCGGGAAGCTTCAGGAGGGAAAAAAGACTCTCCTCAAACAGAATTATAGAAACATGTTTGTCTGCAGCCGCTCTTCCAGATCTGGTTCTGGTTGTTTGGACTGGGATGAGCTGTATATTTTCTGAACAGTCTAAACAAGAATTGCTCTCCTGATCTCCTGACAACTGACAAAATGACTTCACAGAAGCAGTTTCTGACATGATAAAGACATCTGTGATCGTGGTGAGTCAGTGACATTACAAACACAGTCTGGTGTCATGTGTGCCAGGAGTTATGAGGTTAAACAGGCATTTTTCTCCTGTTCCAGAATTTAAGATAAGTTATTTAGTTAAAGCCAGACCGCTCTGACATGATGAGGCGAGCAGTCTGGCAAACACACAGAAAACACATAGAAAATTATGTCACATCATATTTGTCAAGTTAATCAAGATTTAAACAAGCGACCCTGTGTTTGTCATGCAGGGAAGAGTTCAAACTGCAGCCAGGGGACTCCGAGTGAAACGAGAAATCATTCTACAAGTTTTTCAGGCCGTCTCCTCACAAACCTCCAAAAATGTTGTTACAGTTCTTCAGTAGATTTCAGGTATATGTTCTTGAGTATTTATTTTTCTGACAGCTTCCACTTTCCCTCCCTACATGTGAACACAAACATCTGGACTTTCTACTCCTTACATGTTAAAATCAGGCTCTTTACTTTAGTAAAAATGAATCTGAGAGGAACTATTGGTTATTTATATTTTGCGTCTGCCTGTATTTCTCACTTTGTTGCTGCTCGGGACGCTTTACCAACCCAACATGTGTCTATGTGACGTCCTGGGAATGAGACTCAACAATCAACTATCTTTGTGGTACGTTCAGGAACAGCTGGGACAAATCCTACTGATTCTACCTGTGAGTTTATATGGGGTGTTACAGTAATATTAATATGACATTAGGTTCAGTTAGCTTTCACAGAAATGGCCGGTAGAGACATCATTCAGAGGGAAACTTTTTACTATGACACTGTACTTTAGTACTTTTACCTGAGTAAAGATGATGAATCAGTACGAACTATCTGTTCTTTTACTTGAGCAATCAATATATACAGTTTTACCACCTCTGTAACAAGAAAAATGAAAACAAGCCAAATACAAGGATCAGGAAATAAATGAAATTATAATTTTTTATATTAATGTTTCTTTAATTCATATTGTTTTCAGCTCTGGACAGAATTACATTACAAGCTCCAGTCAATACAACATCCAAACAGATAGATCAGTAACAGCTGCCAGCGGTTAGTTCAGACGTGAACATATTCTCACCCTCAGCTACATGTTGAGTTCATGTTTTATATAAATGCTACATTATCTCAGCTCTCGCTGAAGGTCTTGCCTCTGATTCTTTAGTCATCAGCTTTTCTGTTGAGAAGACAATCACAAACTATTGTTCTTTCACCTTTACACCAGTTTCTTGTACATTTTCGCTGGCTACAGGCAGAATGTGCAGTGAAATGAAACTTAACAAACAGTTACCATGTCCCATTTGTATGTGCTGAATATTGGACCAGGATTGGCTCGTATGCTCGTCGGCCACGCCTCTTTAGAATCAAATTTTTAATGAGCGGAGAGAAAATTAAGTCTTTGAGCAATAAATGTGAAAACAGCCTTCTAATGTCAAACTCTGCACACTGATCATCATACAAAGTGAAGCTCAAACGTTACACTGGAGGAAGAAATATTGTTCTGACTGGAGGGAACTAGAACAGGATGTTTATTAAAGTAAATCAAACTCTGTAATTGTTCCGACTGTGAAAATGTGACTGTTCTTCTGGGAGAGTCCAATTTAAAAACCATTCCTGTTAACACGATATCACTCACACTGTGTTTGAATGAAAGGTCTGATTCAGCGGGCTGCATACAGAGCTAATGAGGTGTTTTCTAACTGCGGCAAATTGCTGGACGCTTGGTGATAAAAGGATTGTTATTAACCCTGGTTAACCACAGACGGATTACTGTATTTACCCTCAAAAGGAAAAGTGTTGGTGCGCAGTGGATGGCACATTCAAAGGGAAAAGGTCATTGAAGCTTTACCTCAACTAAACATTTTCCAAAAAAGCTCCTTTAAAGGATCAGATTCTCTCTGAATCAAATCGAGGCTGAAGGGACAGAGGGAGTCGTACACCGTAAAGACTGTAAAGCCCACTGAGGACACTGGATGTGTGATTTTAACATTTACATGACAAAGTGATGCCATTATTTTCTATGTGCTTCACTTATTATCTGTAATAAACACAAAGCAGGCCTCCACCTTCTCCCTGTTCTGGATGCTTGTTTTGGGAATATGAAGTTTTATTCTGTATCATCTATAAACATTGGTTTCTAAAAGAAAAGAAACCTGGTTAAAAGTACATCAGCAGCTGCACTGTACGGCTCATTTCAAATAGACAGTTTCGATACTCGTGAATATGTTTTGGCTCCTGTCAGTTTGTTGGTTGGTTTGTCAGCAGGATGACACAAAAACTACTCAACTGAGTCAACAAAACGTGGATGGAGGATATATCCTGAATGGACCCAGAATAGACCCGTTTTTCAAAGCCTTCCTCTACATTTCTCTGGCTATAATGATCCTCATGACATCAACTGTGTTTAGGTGGCTGCTGTGAGTGAGTAGAGTTTCATGTGGATCCAAATAAAAATCTGGATCTAGCAGATCTAGAACATGTTTTATTTGACATTGGATCAAGCTTGAACTGTTGGACCTTGGCGGAGGTTTGCGCTCTGCCCAGTGCCATTCTAAGCTTATTTTTGCAGATAACAGGACGTTTGTATATGTTTGTGATGTATACTGAGGTCTGCAGGACTTGAGGGGTGTTTTTCTTCTGCTTTGTTTTACTGGGCAAATAAATCAAATCAACATATTAGTTATAGTAGTTATTTGTCGGAGAGAGTCACAGTTTTTTGTCACTATGTTTTCAAAGTTAATTTAGAATAAGGAAAATATAGAAGAGGATGGAATCATTACAGAAAAATAGGGTGACAAGTCAAACCACAGTGGTGGAGATGATGCGGCAGCTAAATCAGCACAGACAGCTGATAATAAAAAGATTAAGAGGTTAGATTTTATAAAACAACATTTAAAAGAAAAGGAAACTACGCCAGAAAGGAAACCGATAGAAGAGCACGAGCTGAGCTGTAGATGTATAGAGGTGTTTTAGCTCCCTCAGAAGTGTCTGGGTGTTTCCCACAGTGAACCCTGGTGGTGGATAAAAGCTCTGAGCCACCCTCTAGTGGCTCTTTTCCTTCTTTCACCTCGTCATCCCACTGAACCACTGCTGGGTCGGTCAGTGATGTCGTGCAACCAAACTTTGTTGAATTCTTCAGAGGCTTATCATAAATTCTGGTTTAGATCTCAAGACGGAATCGGGCTTAATGTTGTGGACATGTGTACAAAACGACGCTCAAGACATCGAGAACATTAAAGCTCGGTAGAGGAACACTGCAGCCATAAAACATGATCTTGACATGTCTGAATATTTAACATCATGTACATGTGCGACTGTCTGACAGACTGATTATCTGAATAACGACGTTCTAATAGAATCTAACTGTATTTAAAGAGATAAACTCTTCCTCTATTAGACCTGAGAGTCAGTCTCAACAGATGTCCACTGTCTCGGTGCAGCAGACAAACACACATTCAGCAGCTCCTCTGCACTGTATTCATTATCCATCAACACTGTTTCCATCGGATTAATAATACATGTAAAGTTTAAATGGCTGGTGTTCCCCTTTGTTAAGATTAGCCTCATTAACCATGATGCATGTGTGCTGCTTTCACAACTGCAGCCTGTCTGACACTAATGGAATAAAGCTGGGAGTTAATGTGTAGTTCAGACTGCAGAGGGAGAGGAGACGGACGACCGGCGGCGGGCAGAGAGCTGCAAAACACCAATAATGTCGTTATTGGCAGTTACGAGTCCTCCTTATCACGGGTGTGCACAGTATTTTTCACACTAATAAAGTCAAAGGACAAGCAGTGAGACTCCTGATAACCATGGGCATGTATTTCTACTTGGCAGACCACTGCTTCACTGATGTGTTTCATTTTCTCTTCAAACATGTGGCTGCATGAGACCAGTTACTACTGAGTGAGGAGTGCAGTTATAGTCCTCATCATCAACCTTTATTTAGGTTTTCTGCAAAACTAGCAGCAAGAGTTCACCTGTAAATGAGGATTTTTAGACTAACAGAGCTGCTGCCCCCTTGTGGATAAACAGTGTACAGCCTCAGACTGAGCTGTGCTACCTGCCAACACCTGCAGAGTCAGACAGTTCACCTCTTAGAACACTGCTCGGATGATAAGTTTAGAGTTTACTACATAAAAACATGAGAAGCTATCTATTGTTTTCTAAAATATTGAAAATGTAAACTAGTTTGTCATATGAGACTTTGAAAAGCCACAAAATTGTAAAGATGAAACTGCAGTTAGATAATCTTAATTCATTTAAAGAGACCTATTATGCTTTTTATTTTTTTGTCATCCAGTGTGTTAAAAAGGTTCTTATGCTTGTAAAAGTGGAATGGAAAAGGTTTACTCCAACAGAAGCTCCTGCAGAGTCCACTTACATGAGCTGATTGAGGAGATTCCTCCTATAGATTACAAATCAATAACCCTTAAATATTGTTGTACATGTTGCCTGTAGTTACGTCATCATGTATTAATGTCGTGGTCAAATATAGATACACATTTATGTCCCATTTGTATTGCAACCTAATGTTCAAAGATTTAATCTGCAGGTTACAACTTTTATTCGCGTCTGTTATACGGCTGCATCTTGTTGTGACATTTTCACACCGTGATATCTGAGAAAATATCAGTTTCCTGATATTATACAATGAATATCATTATCAGTTACAATGACCCCTAAAGGAATGGAGACAGAAGGGCTTTCTGTGAAACAAACACTATTATATTACAGTATTATGTCCTGACAGACATTAAACTGGATAAAAACTTGAAATTTATTTACATCTTTAATAATACTAACACAGTAGACTTCAATGACATGGATAAACAAATGTACACAATATGATAACCAGCATTTTCATGCCATGGTAAACCTTGAAACCAGTATTATGATTGTCGATTAATCTGTCTACTATTTCCTTGATCGATCAATCAGTTGTTTGATCTATAAAATGTCAGTAATGAAAAATGGCCATCAGTGGTTCATAAAGCACTAAGAAGACGTCCTCGGGTGACTTGTTTTGTCCACGAGCCAAAGATATTCAGTTTACTGTCACAGAGGAGGAAAGACACCAGGACATGTTCACATTTGAGAAGCTGTGATATTTACTTTGTTTTTAATTCCTCACACTGATTAAATGCTTGTCAAAATAGTTAGCTATTAATCTAATAATTAATTTGTTACAGTCGGTTTTCAAGTAAAAACATTTTAAATGTAAGAATCTGCTGCTTCTCTTTGGGGTTTTGAACTGTGAGTAGGACAAAAACGAGTCAAACATGTCACTTTGGGCTCTTGGAAATTATGACGAGCATGTTTCACCATTTATTTATTTTATTTCAACATTCTATATGGCGCCTGAACGATATACTACTCGGACGAAAAGATCAGCCTTGTGTTGTCTGATGTGCTCTGATTTTTTCAAGACATTATAATGCAGAATAAAGATGCGTGGGGTCATTTATAATAATCATTTATAATTATTAAATTCTCAGTAAAGTCTGTGGTTTTAGTGCCCTGAGGTCATTGTGGACAATAAAGTGTATCTTTGATTGTTTTGTCAGTATTTGATGACCACATTTTAGGGGTTTATATCAGCTGATGAATCATTATTGGAATCTGTCACTCTGTAATATCAGCACGGGCCCAAAAATTAGCCTGAGTACTAGTCAGGCTCTAATTTTATAGAACAAATGATTCATCTTGAAAATAATCATTAGTTGCAAATTTGAAGCTATTTCTTAAACTGAGAGTCAGCTGCCTTAATAATTGCTTATTGGTGAATCATTAATAATATATGAAATACATTGGTTGGTTTTCCATTGGAGACTTACTCTGTGGTCAGTGCAAAATGTGAGTCTGCTACATGAGCCCGATGTGCTGTGTTGTAATTATCTTGATGTATTGTTTCTCATTTATGTTGTTCTTATTGCTTTTTTACTCATGTATTATTACTACTATTATTATTATTATTATTACTAGTCAGGGATATAATTGGCTGTTTTTGACTACTTTTGATTATACCATTATATTTCACCTTAAAAACTATTTACCTTGCCTTGTTTTCAGCACAACCTCACATGTGTGACTGCACGGTTATTTTTTCATTTTGACATATTATATTAACACTATGGACCTAAAATCAGAAAATAACATAAAATCAGAATTGAAAAAAGTTAGATTTTTTACTGTGAAAACCACAAATATGTTTAATGAACCAGTTGCATTAGTTATAATGCAAATATAAATTGTTGTTTGCTAAATTTGTGCATAAGTTTTTAAAATTTACAAAGTTATATGTAACTATTTATATTTAAATGCAGGCAATGCCTCAGCTCCTTCCAGCTGCACTGCCTGCTCCACATTCAGCAGTCTCCTCATTGTTTTGACTCACAACACAAAAAAACGACTACACTACACACTAAACACTACATTACACACTAACTATACACTCTAAACACGCTATATGTCACAAATCTCTCAACTCTCAAAACTCGCCATCTCTGTCGCTGTCTGTATCACCGCCGCTGTCCCTCCCACAACTTCCTGTTCCTCAGCAACCAAACTTGCTGCTTGGACACTTTCGTGACAAAAGCCCGTTTTTACCGTTTCTTCCTGCACCACACACAAAGCAAACGTGACGGCAATGTTCGTGAAAAAGCGTGGCGGACATTATTTACCGTCCGGTTTTGGACGTGCTGGTACGTCCGGTCCGTCGCCTCGGGAGGTGGACCGTGTGGGTGGGCTAGCAGCTAGCAGCTAGCTACACACGAACATCCACAGATTCCGATTCCACTTCGCTGCAGGTATAAATCTGCTTGTTTCTTAAGGTGGGGGGTCGCGGTGGGCTCTGCAGTGATTGGCTCTGGTGCGCACGTGGCTATGGTGGCTACGGTTGACAATGCTTGCGGAATTGGTATAGCATTTATGAAATAATTTATTAACGGTTTCATTGCAGTCCAAACAAATCCGACGTCGCACACCCTTGAACCACGCAGCAGCCATGTTGTAAGTCTCAGGTCAGTCTGATCCTGATCCGAAGAGATATTTGAGGAACACACACAGACAGACACACAGACAGACAGAGATTCCTTGCTTTTATAGAGAGATTACATTATTATTACTATTTCTGCTCTCCCCTGTGCTGCTGTTATAATGCAAGTTTCCCTGTTGTAGGAATAATAAAGGATAATCTTATCTTAAATGATCTACAGATTAATCATTAAATATTGTGGCAGTTATTAGTGAAAAGTAAATTGTTCGTTCTTTCACCGGTCATGTTCTGAGTAGAACACTTTGTTTGTGTTACATATTATTCCATTTCTTGTTCCTTGCTGGTACCGATCATGTAGGACTGTTTATGTGATTTTATTTTGGTTTTCTCACATTTCCCTTCTTGTTTTGTAAATATGGAGACAAATGTTTTATGTGTATGTTGTTTTATGACAATAAATAAGAGCTCTACATAATTACCACCTTCAACCCTCACGCAACTGTTGAAACATGTTATGTTTTGTTTTCACTATCATTGTTGGATCACTTTAACTGCTTATACATACATTTTGACAGAGATGTTACATTTCAGCCTCAGCTCATAAACCCTGTGGATATTACAGACAGCTAATGTCATTACAGCACACATTCATGCATCATGTCATCAGGCTTCATTCTGTCCTGGAGGAGTTTCTGTAATTTTTACTATTTTTCACTAGATGTGTTTTGGCCCATAGACCAGATACATGTTGTTCCCCCTGTATCCTGTAGGGGGCTTTGCCTCATAATAACACTGAACCCTCATGACACACTGTCATAGAAATACTATATAAAGTTCATGATTTTGTTTTTCATTAAAAAACAGTGGCATCAACAAACTGGAATTTAAAGGGTTCAAATCCAGAAGATGAATGAATGTCTGGTAGTTATCATCAGGACTGATGTTGGTTAAGAATGTTACCCAGTGAAAAATGAAAATAATATTACTATGAAGTATTTTTATGGCAGTTTTTGTACTAAAATGCAGCCTGAGTAAAATGTTTAGTGGCATTGTCATAAAGATCTTCTAAGTTTTTTTTATTTGTATCGTTTATATTGTTCTTACTGCCTTTTTACTTATAGTTTCATACTTATTTATAATTACTGCTTTTAATTGATTGCTCTCCTCCTTGCTGCTGTACGGATACGTCGTTAGACCTGGCATAGCCCCGGATCTCTGCGCCTTAAAAAAAAAAAAAAAAAAAAAAGCCTAATGATGAAAATAGCCCCAGAGGTTTTTATGTGGTTGCATATGGGACGGCCAGCAGCCACAAGTGCAACATTGTCAACAGCGCAAATTGCGCAGAAGCTGACCTGACTTTCCTTATGGCATATCAACATATATGGACAGAGTCAGAATAATTTCTTGCATATCCAACATCAGTGTTATTCCTTCCCCTCTATGTGTCACTATATTACCAGAGCCCGTCTATTAGCCTACTGTTTAGTAACATTGCAGCGTTTATAGTAGTTAGTTATTGTGGATATTTGGAGGTTCTTTGGAAAAAAAAAGTCACAGCCACAGCAAGAAGACGTGGAGAGTGTGATATCATCTCCCCCAACCCCTGATAACACGTTCATCCGCTCACTTTTGTGAAAAATGTAACTGTGGTCGTGGGTGTAGTCAGTCTCTGTTAAATGTCAATGATTTTCTCTTAATACCCTACAAAGCCTACTGCAGGCCTAATGCAGATAGACAATAAAGCAAAGAAATTATAATAGGGATGTTCTACCTGCTCTAATAGCCTATACACACAGCACAGGTCTTATAATATACGTAAATAAACGTAAACATTACTCCGTAGGCCTATAGTGAGGGAAAATTAGCTTTATTTGTGATTAAAATATGACGATGAGGACCCCAACGATTGGCCTTCCTTTCCTTCTCAAACTCTGCTGAAATTGCATTTTTAACAGCCCAATTTTCAAAATTTCCCAGACTGCCGTTAAAAAAAGACTCTGTGATGCCAGTAATGCGTTACTAATCTGACCACTTTTTTCAGTAACGAGTAATCTAACACGTTAATATTTCCAAACCAGAAATCAGATTGAAGTTACTTACTAAATCACTGTGCGTCACTGTTATTTTTGTCATTTTCCTTAGTGAAAATATTTATTTTTTGCTTTCTTCTTGCGTCTCGGGTAGTGATGCTGCATACACGACAAGTCACTTTTTCAGCATGAGGACAACTCATGTGTAACACCACGCAGTGACACAAACACAAACAACAAAGGAGGGAGGAGAGAGATGCATGTTTTCTAGCTGGAAATACAGTCATTGTTTTGAGTTTGTGTCAGCTAAAGATGAGAATATTAAGGTTCGTTGTACACTCTGTGCTGGTGACAAAGTACTATCAAGCTTCAAAAACACTATGGTTGAAGGAGTTGGTCGGGCAGTACGTCGTAGAGGAAATGCTGCCCTTAAACACGGTTGACTCGCCCTCGTTTAGTGCCATAATAAACAAGATCCCTACTACTATCAATACCGTGCTTGGTTACTGTTTAAAATGCACTTCCAATAAAGTGAGTATTAGCAAAACCTGTTGTCATTTTTATGTTGAGGCGGTGGGGGTGTTGTCGGCAGTTGCTGGATGTGACAAATAAAATGACTTGTAATCTAACTTAGTTACTTTTAACAACAAGTAATCAGTAAATTAACCAAGTTACTTTTTAAAGGAGTAATCAGATTACTTTATCAAGGTAACTGAGGCAACACTGTTTGCGGGGCCAAAGCCCCAGATGTTTTGCACTCTTAGGGACGCCCCTGCTACTGTATTAACACAAGTTTCCCTGTTGTGAGACTAATAAAGTATTATCTTATAATAATTATTTATTAATTTAAACCAGTCCTGCTTCAGAGGTTTGATTAAAACATCTTGTTTGTGTCACATATCATTTTAAAATTCCTTTATTGGAGTGATTTTCTTCTGTTGTTCTTACTCTGTTGCTCTTGTGTTGTAAACATTAGGACGAATGTGTTGTGTGCACGTTGTTTAATGACAATAAATAAGAGCTCCACATCACCCCCAGCTCTGACCATCAGAACCTGAGGTCCAGTGGAGGTCTGGTGCTGAGGCTGACACTCTGACAGACATGTGTGCTCAGTGTTACACCTCTGTGTGAGACATTAAACATGTAAACTGAAGTTAACAAACAGCCAAACTTCGACAACAAAACCCCACCCAGTTTAAAAGGGGAGGCTCCATTGGCCCGTGCGTCTGTAAATCCGTTCCCTCTTCATTCGGCCGCTGCCATTGGTCGGCGGTGACGACAATCCCGAGCCGAGCTCCCGCCCACCGAGCGGATCAAGTTTGAATGAACAACAGCAGTCTGTTCTGGAGCTGCTAGTTGCATTTGCAGTAATTTTGTAAAAGTGTGTATCATATCCCGGGCGCGCGGATCCAGGATGGACATGAAGAAAAGAATTCACCTAGAGTTGCGGAACCGCACTCCGTCAGACGTAAGTTGGACCTCACATCTCGCTCGGTACCGTCTCACACTCAGCTAATGGAGAATCCTTCGTGTGATGTCTTGGCGTGGGGACTCAAAGTTTCTTACAAGTTAAAAGATGATGGAGAGCTCGGGTCACATTGCCGGGAGCGTGTTTACAGCCGGCAGGTGCTGCGGGGACGCTGGCGGAACTTTTGTTCGGCTCCAGCATCACGTTTGTGATGAGCAGTTAGAGATGCAGCACCGCTTCTCGAGCCAGCGGTATAAACAAGGAGCCGTGCGAGGAGCCATATTTGTAACTTTTCATCTACGAACGCAGCGTCTCGTTTTTAAACCCGCTCGTGTTGTTGTTGTTGACTCGGCGTCTGATGCGCTGTGACGGGAGAACACCTTTCACACCGACACGTTCGAGCCGAGCACTTGGCGCGTTAAGGATGCGGATACTCAAAGTCATGACATTATCAGTGATGCATAAAGATCACAGCCTCCATCCGAACCGCATCCTGCACGTACAGCCGCTCAGAACTGTCCGGACGGGCTCGTTTATTTGTGCAGGAGGCGTATTGAACACGGAGCAGCTCACACTGGTGAGCCCGCAGCCGCCGAGCCGAGCCGAGCCGAGGAGCACGGACGGGCCGGAGGAAGCGGCGCCGGCGATAGCACGGACCGTTACTCGAGAACACGGCGGCGCGAGGCACACAAACACACTCCCGCTCGGTTCTGGAACGGCTCGGGGTTCGCTCACTTGGCTCATCGAGGCTCTGTCGGCGTCGACGCGCGGCCGAGACACACAATGACAACAAATCGTCGAGCCGCGCTGTTGCTCCACTTTTCCAGATCTAGGACAAGCCGCCATTTTACCGAGAAACAAAGGCAATCCGAAACACCGCGAACATCCCGTTCACTCGACACACATGACGATCGATTGATCATACCTTCGGATTACTAGTAGTCTATACACGCCATCGATCCAATCGGCAACTGTTTAGCGCGAGACACAATGAAACGTTTGCCTGGCAGCTATCTAATCTGCCTCGGCTGCCCCTCCTACTCACAAATGACCCTGTGCACGACTCGTAGGTCTGTTTCACTCACGCACAGCTCTCATTACACTTCAGCTCGGTACCGGGCGGAAACAAACGCCTCCGAACCGTCGCGTTACATCTGCTCGGACTGGAAAAGAAGCTAAATGTGATATTTACGTAGTGAGAGCCGAGCCAGTGCATCGCGATACTTGATGACATGTGTGAACGGAGTATTGATCTGGTGATGGACGGTGGTGTTTATAGTTCCGGTCCTCGGTGCTGATTGGCTGAGTCACGTTCAAGGCCGCGGTAAAATATCCGATAACAGCGCACCTGTGACCATATCACACTAATGAGATATCAATCCGCTGACATACTGTAGTGCAGGCTGTGATGCCTTTGTGTAGCTGCTCCTGTAGGACTACCTTCATGTAACAACATTTGTATTAATATTCGACAGAATTTAGCATTTGTGTTAAATTTTTTTAATTTAATGTGACGTTTATGCATGCTTTTTTAACCTTAAACAGTGTAAAGAGAAGTATAGATACGTAATAGCAATAGAAAATAGCTTACAATAAAATAAATACTCCTTTAAAATGAAAAATATTATATTGTATTATATATTATAAAGTCACAACTAGCCCATTATTCATCAACAATAATGTTTATATTATTACATATACATGTAATTATTTATTTATTCAATTTTATATATATATATAGCCTACATTATTAGATTGTCAGTACTATGTGAACTTGAAAGCAGGATTATTATCATGTCTTCACCGCAGAGCCGAT
Organism: Sparus aurata; assembly: GCF_900880675.1. Taxonomy (NCBI): domain Eukaryota; kingdom Metazoa; phylum Chordata; class Actinopteri; order Spariformes; family Sparidae; genus Sparus; species Sparus aurata. Next base: position 7,203,146 of record NC_044190.1, on the reverse strand, counting down.
TGTGATGCTACTATATGTAGTTTTGCGTAAGAACTTTTAATGAGCAGGGAAAGCTCTTTATGTATGTCTCAACAAACTAAATGAACAAAGTCTCTTTGTTTTCATGACCGAGTTAACAAACTGACCTCGGAGGACAACACAGTTTCTTTCTGTTTTCCTTTGTTAATATGTGGCGGACCCTGCCACCGTTCTAGCTTCAAAGAGTGTTCTGGGACCTTATTCTCCTCTGAAAATAGCTTGTTTATTCACTCATGGAAAAAAAAATATTTCTGAGTTTGTACTATTGCTTCATTAACAACATAAATATAGAAATTTTAACTTTTAATTTCTACTCCAAAACTACATAGTGCCACTTTTCACTACTTTGTATTAGGGCTGCAACTAACAGATAATTTCTCTCCAGACAAATCAGCTCATTATTTTTCCAGTTAATCGATCAATCGTTTAGTCTATAAAGGTCTTAAGATTTGATTTATTTGTCCAACCAGCAGTCCAAAGCATCAAGACCTCACACTGCGGGTTTGGAAACAGCAATTGTTTGACATTTCTCCTTGATTTACTTAGTGATTATCAAAATAGTTGGCATCAAAATTTCCTTTGATCGACTAATTGATGAATTGACCAATGGTGGTAGCTCTACTTTATAGTTTGCATGGCAGTTTGATATATAGGTCAACGATCATTATGTTACAAGCTGGTTTATATATTTTGTATGGAGGAAAAAAATACACTGTCGTATAAAGTGTCAATAAATGGCGACACTCTGGTACAAACACTTGAGTAAATATAACATAAGCTACTTGAGAACAGATACAGTCTTAAGATTCTATGAATGTAGATCAATCTGTGTTTGCTTGCTCCCTAATTTAACTCTCTAAAATATGAAGCCTAGTCAGGAAAAATGGTTGAATAGAACATGTTGAGCTTTCCAAAAGCTGAAACACAATTGATTTAATGTGCCAAATACTACATTACTATTTTCACAGTCTGTTCAGTTGGCAGACAGTGAAGTCCAAAGTGACACTTAAAAGTAAAGTCACATTCACCGCTGGGAATTAAAGCATAAGACTAAAACCAAACGTTTTTCAACAAAGTTTTAACCTTGAAATGTCCGGACAAAGAACTCTGACCCTTGACGTATTTTCATCTATTTATATTAATTTGACACATTCTGACGAGATGTTTCTGTTTGTTCTTCAGGTCAAAGAACTTGTGCTAGACAACTGTCGCTCAAATGAAGGAAAGATCGAAGGTCTAACAGACGAATTTGAGGAGCTGGAGTTTCTAAGCACAATTAACGTTGGACTGACGACAGTCGCCCACTTGCCGAAGCTAAATAAACTCAAAAAGGTGGGTGTCTCTCTACGTAGAACAAGGATAAATGTTTAAGGCTTTAAGGTTTTACATTATTTTGATGGTTTGATTGATCAACAGCTTGAACTCAGCGATAACCGGATCTCAGGAGGGTTGGAAGTTCTGGCAGCAAAATGCCCCAACCTCACACATCTCAACCTCAGTGGAAACAAGATTAAAGACCTCAGCACAATAGAACCGTTGGTAAGTGAGAGTGCTTCTAAAACAGTACTTGATATGATGCAGCCGGCTGTATTATTCATCAAACTCGATTTTTCTTTTGGCAGAAAGAATTGGGGACGCTGAAAAGCCTAGATCTGTTTAACTGTGAAGTGACAAACCTGAACGAATATAGAGACAACGTGTTCAAGCTACTACCCCAGCTCACGTACCTGGACGGCTACGACAAAGACGACAAAGAGGCACCAGACTCTGACGCCGAGGTGTACGCAGAGGGTTTGGACGATGACGAGGACGATGAAGATGGTGAGTCAGAGGTCATGTGGACACCTTTGTTCTTTCTAGCTTCTCTTTAGCATGCTAATGCTAACCCTACCCCAACTGCTTTCACCCAGATGTAGACGAGGAGGAGTACGATGAAGATACAGCACCAGGAGACGAGGAGGAAGAGGAGGGAGAGGAGGATGAAGAGGAAAATGAAGAGGAAGAAGAGGAGGACCTCAGTGGAGAGGTGGGATGAGAATAAATTCGATTTTTCATTTGGTAAATGTAAAAGTGTTCCGTCTGAAATATCTTGACTAACTTTGTCTTCTTAAAAAGGAGGAAGAGGAAGAAGATTTGAACGACAGAGAGGTCGATGATGAAGATGATGAAGGTGAGTAAAACAGAACAGTGGCTGACTTTACCTCTGAAGGTGCCTCCCAGTTTCATACAGTGTATGGATCATTACATTTGTATTGTTAGTATGCAAGTAGTCATCATTATAAATGCTGGGCAGTTTTCTACAATCATATGTAGGCGTGTCACAATAATTACATTATCAACTTATTGTTCACATTTTGTTTACAAAAGAGTATCACCGACATTTGATGCCATAACTAGCGGGGTCGTCCCCGCTACTACTTAGACTACTGATTCATTTTTTCACATTTTATTTATCATTTTCTTTGTTTGTTTATGTAATACTTCTTTTGGGTATTTTTAAATTTCCAATTTGTCAGAAGTTTAGTTTAAAACATTCAAATATGAACTAAACTCAAATTGAAATTAAAACAGAATCGGAAGAAATAACAGTAGTCGTTTTTAGACAGGGCAGCAAGCCGCCAATTTGCCCGTCCTTTTGGCGGCTAGGTCCGCGGTTTTAGACAGAGGCCGTAAAATGGGGGGGTGTTTTGGTCTGCCGATTCGCAGCCTCGGAGGGTACACTTATCCTGGTTAACCAGCTAGCCCCTAGCCAGTTTGTACCTTGAGAGGTGATAGTAAACAACACCGACACTGCCCCGCTGCTCCAATCTTCCAGCCCAGGAAGAGTCCATGGATATGACTGCTAGCTGCACGGTTACGAGCTAACAGCAACAGGCAGACATTTATACATATTGCACCTTTTTTTTTAAAAAATTCACACTCCATTTCCAATGTCTTAATGTTAAAAAATTAAAAATTAATTGTGCTCATCCAACAAAAAGTAGTTATCATGACAGGTTTAATCCTACGTTTCTTGCATACAAGTCTGCTCAAACTAGCTCAGTGCTCCAGGTGATGTGCAGCAACAGCAGCATGGAACATAAACATTAATAGAGTGTCTCCATAAACACAGGCAGGATTTTCGCTTCCTATTTGTACTACGCTGCCCACTTACTTGTGCAACTGCCTGTGTGTCCTCCCACATGTGCACGATACAAACAACACACTTATAAACACTGCTCCGCGGTGCTACTCCACAGGAAACCTCCAACTGTTTTTGTGCTAACAGGATATACATTTTGTGTAGAGCACAAGGCAATCAGACCTAACGGAGAAGCAGAAAATGTGTTTTTACCAATGTGAGAAAAGTATTTTTTTTTCTTCTGAAGTGTTGAGGTGTTACTGGAGCTGTTTTAACACCAACTGCACCGACTGTTAGCTGGAAGCTCCTAAATGTCTTGGAATTTTTTTTATTCTGTTTCGAGATTACTTAAATCTGTCGCTTGTTTGAACATACTACACCCTCCAACGACCGGGCAACATATCCTGCTGAGCTGCACGTGGCCGAACATCTTGCTTTTAATTTTGCGCCCATGTTAAGTCTGTTGAAGCCTTGTAATTCTTTTCAACATCAGGCGCTTCTCTGCAAAAATTGCCCAGAAATGTATCAGTGGACAGTCATATTGACATCACACCGGCATTCCACTACAATTTGAATGTCCTTATCTGTAGAATATCTCTGAGACATGAAGAGAATAACAGGTGACAGGCTGTATGCTCACACAGGATATGTGTCCCAGCTCTAAACCAAGCAAACAGTTAGTACATAGTACAGATTTGGGACTCGGCTGATTCAGAAAATCTTTATTGTCCATCACAAAGCGACGTAAATCTGTCTTGTAATGTGAAAACTGCGTACAGTTGGAGCCAGCATTGCTGTCGTCACAACGCATTAACCTGAAAGAGAAGTTCACCAGGAAACATTCTGTGGTGTTTGTGTCTTTAAATGCGCCTCTTTGTTTTCTAGAAGAAGAGCGAGGTCAGAAGAGAAAAAGGGAACTGGATGAAGAAGGGGAGGAAGATGAGGACGATTGAGAGTCCTCTCGAAGCTAAGTTGTGAACTGTTTTAAACTTGTATCTCCTAGTCACTTCCCAACGGCCCCATGTATTTTTCCCCCAGTTTCATATTGCAGTAGGAGTGGTTTTTGTTATCGGCCAGTCAGGTAGACGGGGTTGTCTGGAGAAATAAGTTAAATTTATGTACCTTTGATTCTCCTGTGTTCCAGTCTTTACGGTCCACTTTTAACTGCTTCGTGGACACCAATTTTGTAATAACGAATATTAGCAAAGAAAAACCTTTTTCAGAAATGTTTTTTGTTTTCTCACCGTTTGTGTAAGACCAGTTTCTGACGTATTTTAAGACCCCCCCTTCAAAAGAAAAAACAAAACGAAACAAAAAAAAGAGTGCATGTCTAATACATTTTAAAGTCAACTACTGGATTTCATGTATGGCTGTCCTCTCCTCGTCTTAAACTTATTTTTGCATTGTACTTTCTGTTTTTTTTAAATGTAAGTTATGTATTTGTAGTGTCACCAGTATGCCAATACTCTCTGCTGTCCTGGTGTGAAACTTGTGTCTGAACATGCACAGTGTGACCCTCACAGGGCATATTTTTAAACCATAACAAAAAAAAAAATGTCTGCCCTTGTCAAAGCCGCTCCTCCTCCTTCAACCCTCAGCTTTGATAGTTCGGAAATTACGTGTTCTTGTAAATAATGACCAAATCTATTTTTTTGTATTCTCTTTGATGACGGCAGACATTGAACAGACAACTGAGGTGAAACTATGACTTGTAATAAGATATTAAATATGTATGCTGCTTTATCTAAAGTAACGCAGTGTGACATTTCTTGAATTTGAACATAACTTTGTATGCATAATCTTTCCATAAAGAGAACTGTTTGACATCAGAAGTCATTTATCGCTTTCTCCATGTTCCTTTCTGTGACACACAGGTGGCAATGTTTGATTTGTGGTGGTAGTGTAGAGAAGTACTTGATATAAATGGAGGTTACAGCCGCAACGTATGTGCATTGAAAATGTATTGTTTCAAAGTGTAAACTCTGGAAAACGGTCAGTTACTTGGACTGTTTTCACTATTATGCGTCATGGTCAAATTGGCCTACCTCAGTGATTTTTCACTCTATGTTAAATCCACTGTCATCAGCCAAAATTGTTTCTTTTTTCCTCCCATTCACTTCAATAAATCCCTTTTTATATATGTGTTGTGTGGCGTTGTGGTCCTTGTACAGCAGTAAGGTGTATATACACGAGCTCCAGGTTCGAGTCGTCAGGTGTGATCATTTTGTTTCTCTACGTGAAAAGTTGAACAAGGATGTATTTTCTCACAGCAGACGGACGACAAGACCTACAGTACCACCTGGGACCAAACTACGCTCATTAAAGATAAACGTTGGGTTTTACTTGTTCCTCTAAAAGGTAATCAATGTACAAGGAGAGTTTCAGTCATTTTATGGAGGACTGAAACTGTTAAATTCCAAAATAAATATATAAATGCCATTAAATGCAACAAAGATGATATAGATATTACATTTAGGCATTATTTAGTTTATTAAATGTGATATAACTTGATATCTCTGCTTCAATTTACCTGTTGTATTGATTCAACTATTTATCACTTCATTTTCTATTTATTCATTCATTTTCTTAATTTTTAGAAATGTATCTAATTCTTTATTTTATTTTAACATTTCTTTGTCAATATCTGCTTCATCATGTTCATTAAAGGGGCCACTGACTGCTGCAGCAGAATACATTTAGTCAGTTTCAGTCCTCCACAAACAGAAACTAAAACATCTTTCCTCTTACCTGCAGTGCTTTTTATTAATCACGACTGTTCTCCTTCAGATACAATGGATCTCAGATGGCACTCAGCTCATGGTGCTCAAAAAAAGACAAAATGATGCTTTTAAAAAACTCAGCAGTAAATGTCTCCTTATCTCCACGAGCCTGTGACTCAAAATAATTCACACTTTGTTGTTTCATGTAGGAACTATTTTCTTTCTGTATCACTGTGCAGAAGGAAGTGTGCATCTACTAATTGGATAAGATGCCTGTCACAATGAGTGGATGTGTTCTTCTTTAGCGCAGTGACACTTCAATAGTTCCAACATGAAACTGCTCACTACAGGCACTGTGGTTCATCTTGAGTGACCCACGAGCTGAACGCCGTCTGAGATCCATTAACGTTTGCGAGAAGGAAAACATCTTTATTATCTCCAAAAGTTGTCAAGTCATGGCAAAACAATCTAGATCCGTAAACAGCGCTACAGGTAAGAGGAAAAATGTGAATCTTTAAAAAGAATGAAAGCTTTTCTGTCCTGCAACAGTTCAATGGTGGATTTTATTCCTACTGTACATGAGATCACCTGACACGGCATCACTCCACCGGCAACTTCACCCGTTTGTCCTCTGCAGCTGATTCGCCTCTGGTCCTTTTTCCACCTGTTTACTTTCAGTAGCCTTTTAATTTCTCCTGCAAAACACACACACCTGTTTACCATGACTGTCATTGGTTCCAGTCTACCTTCAAAGGGTTTTTATTCTGATTGTTTTAACTGAAGATGTGAGACGTGTGTCCTTCAGTCCTTCACTTATATTCTACTTCCTTTGGGCATCAGATCCATTCATGCTACACCAGCAGACAATTCATCTTTTCCTCTTCTTTGACCACCAAGAGCAGAAACAGCACTAACCGGCTGAATCTGACTGAACCTGGATTAAAGACGCATGTTCAGCAGCATCTTTCTGGTAGCTGCTTGAACCTGGGCGGCACAATCAAATGTTGATCCAGTGTCCTTTTCTCTTAAAACTTCAGTCTGCAGACAAAAATACAGCTCAGTGGTAAAACAAAGGCCTTTAAACTGTAATCAGGCCTAAAGTCTGTTGATGGTACAAGTGCAGAGGGCGATGAACCGGAGTCTCTAGAGCAACACACACATCTACAGGTCAACACTGTTCAGTTATAGTGATATACTTAGTTTAAATGTAAAAGGATGGTTATTATTTCAGTTTTCTGTACTGTTAGGAGGAGGCAAGAATACATGTTTATAACTTATGTGAAGTTATGTCGTTGGAGTCGAAGAACTAATACCGTTGCAGGTACAGTGTCACACACATCTTGCACCGTTTCAACCAGAAAGGTTCAGCAAAAAAATCTATCAAGCATCACAATCATTAACTTGCGCAGCCACGTCGTACAAAAACAAAGGGATTAACAAATATACATGTTATTAGCTAAAAAGGTAAAGTGTGACAAATAAATAGAAGCAAATATACATAACCCTCCCATCCTCAAAATTAGCCCTAAAAACCAAGAACAGCCAGCGAAGCTTCCCTTGAGACTATATTCGAGTAGTTTTGCGGTCCTCCACCTCTGGATCCACGTCCCCCCGCTGCTTTCCCTCCTTTAAATAAAGAATGAAGCACCTCCAGTGAGTGAACTATCCACATTCCTTGGGAAGAACGACTGCATCTGTGTAGCTATATGTCAGTATTGTGAAGTAAATTTACAGCCAACGACATTCGTAAGTGAGAGAAGACGCAGGGGGAAAGCAGCTCTGTGGGAAAACGTGATCCATTTCTGCAAAAGCTCGTCTCGTCTGTCAGTTGCAAAACCACTTCACGTCAGCCATTTTAAGAGGATGCTGCAGCTCGCTGCAATCTGTGTCTGCAGCAGGGTCTAAGGCCTTAGGGGAGAGAAACAGGAGCCAGTGTGGCAGTCTTTTTATCCTCCAGTTCTGCCTCAGCAAAGAGCGATCACAGGATGATGGTTCGGTCGGAACAGGAGGACGAGTGTCGGGGCTCCTTTGCATGGTGATCAACGTATTGCCATGTGAATGACGAGGAGGGGGGGGCAGAGTGAATAAACACACAGGAGATCACTATAACTGATCTGAGCACTGGAGAGCGTGCTGGATCAGGAATATTAAATTGTATAAACACAGATAATACCTCATTGATTGGATCTTAAACCTTCCCTCTCATCGACTTCCTGTTAAGGTGGCGATCAATGAACGCCGCCTTGCCTCCATTACTTATCATTTATTTAATTATTACAATAATCCAGTAATTGCACCAGTTAAGACTTTATCCAACAGCTATCATGTTATCGTGTGCACTACGCAGGGCAGCAGGAATGAAGTTATGATATATAAAAGAGAGGGGCGGGAGGGCTCAGAAGCTCGTTGGAGGTCAGAGTTGGGGGGCAAAGGAAGCAGCTTTGCCAGTCCAGGAGGCTGAGAGGTCAGAGGTCAGAGGTCAGACGTTGTTGGGGCTAACGTTCTTCAGGTTGTTGAGCTCCAGCTCCAGTTGGCGTATTCGCACGTCCTTGGTGGTCAGCTCCTCCTTCAGCCGCCGCAACTCATCCTGCTGCCGGAAGAACATCCGCAGGAGCTACGTGGAGAAAGACAGACGCTCACACATGAAACAAACACACTTCAACAAGCAGGCGTGAACGGCGAGGAGGAACATGTGGCGAATGTGCAGGGAGTCCTAAAGTATGGATTCATTATCCTGCTGTTTAAACCTTTTAAACCACATAACACTGATGATTATAACATATTTGTGATATAATTAAGAGAGCATGGACCTCGAGGTGAGATTGTTTTCCAGGTCAAGATTGAACTCAGTTAGTAAAATCATCCTGACTTTCTGGCATTTGGCTTTTACACTTACGTTCAATTAGTCTGTTAGTTTGTCATCTTCTTCATGCAATAAACTGACTACCAGTCCAGAAAGTCCAGATAATCTGGCATTGGGATCCAAATTCTACCAAAATATCAAAACTCATCCCCATCCTATTTAGAATTAACACAGAGAAGCTAAAATGATAACTGTCTCCAATTTGCAGCTTGTATTTTTGAAATACATAACAAAAAGACAGTGATATATGAAAAGCAGTATATTAGGGTATATATTATTATACTAGAGTATATTAGGACGAGTTCAAGAGCTATAACTTTGCCTGTTTGTAACTGATTTCACAGGTGTTGTTCAGGAGCTGGTTGTGATGGTCGTGATAAACGAGCTGAATCATCCAGTGAATTCAAACATACTGTGGTGAGAAAAATCTTAAAGTAACGACACAACACAGCAAAACTTCAGAGCACACAACACTTGAGAAAACAGAACGGTGTGTGTTTCCCTCCGCCGTCAGAGCTCTGAGGACTTCCTGCTCCTGTTCTCCATGTACCTCGTTCTCTGTCCTGGGCGGGACGTTCTCCAGCAGGTCAATCCCATTCACCACCACACTCTTCTTCTCCTTCACCGGGGCCTTGAACACTAACTGGTTTGGCCGGTGGTAGCCGTCCTTCAGGGACATCAGGACTGGGTCTGTTTCACACAAAGGACCAAAAACACTGCTAAACATGGGAAAACCAACACAAAGAGGCTTAACTCCTCCACAGATCACCACAGGGAAGCTATTATTGCTTCCGTGCTGCTCTTCAACTGGGTGTGTCTAATTCCTTTAATTGGGACGGCTTTTTAGCTTGTGGACATCTTCTGGTCATCTACAAACTGGCCTTCACACTGGAGTCTAGAGCGTTGGGAGTGTTTGATGAGCAATGAATTATTTCCACATCAGAGAAGGTAACGCTGTCCTTTAAAAGACAGCTTGTGCCCTTTGTTCTAAGATACAATGATGGTCAGAGCAGACACACTGACAGACTGAACAGTGGAGATGAAAACAAAAAAAAAAACCCTTCCTGCTCACACTTTATTTAAAAACCCAGTGAAAATGCTAATCAGAGCTGGTTTAAGTTGTATGATCTTAATTAGAAGTGAGTATCTGTGGGAGTGTGCACAGTGTTGGTGACAATGGAAGCCATATGTTCAGTGAGACTGTGTGAGAGAGTTGGCAACGGAGAACACAACAAGAGAGAAAGACTCGGGGATTCAGAGTGGCAACAATTAATCGGTCAGTTTCTGACTTTCAAATGAATCGCAACTATTTGAAATTCAGGTTCAGGACAAAACAAGATGTTAGTGGACGCCATCTTGGTCTCTGGGGAAACACTGATCGACACTTTTCACCATTTTCTGACCTCTTAAAGACGAAACAGCTCATCGATTAATCAAAAAAACTTAAAAAACGTGCTTCATAATTGCGAAAAATAGAACATGTGCTTCTGTTAAAATGTTGTCTGAAACCTTTGAAGCAGTAAAACATAATCACAGAGATGTTACCTCTGTTAATGCCGCTCAGCCACTCACTGGCGGACAGTGCCGGTTCTGTTCCTGCTGTCATGGGGTAGATGTCCTCCTGGTAGGTGTCGGACTGTGAACCAGGAAACACCACATTCATGTTATTGATCAGATCTTACATAGTTGATATCTAATATTTGGAGGGAAAAGAGGTTAAATTGCACTGTCAAACAGCTCTGCTTGGGTTTGAAAGGATTCCTAATCAGAGAATCAAATCAGTTGATTACACTCTCTAGTTCACGTACTCACCCTTCGAGGCACAATCATCGAAATCGGCTCGATCAAACCCTTCAGGGTGACAAGTTTGTAGAAGCGGAACACCTCGCAGGCTCCCACATCCAGCCCATGCTTTGGCATCACACCTGCAGGCAACATCAGAGGTGTGTGTTGAAATGACTTCCCAGAATTCATAGCCGACCAGTGAAGTCAGCCTGGTGGAATATGGCCAGTTAGAGAAGCTTATAGATCTATAATGAGGGAATATTTAAAATATGTGGCTCTTTGTTTCAGCCAAAGTCTCTACTGTCTCTAAAACCTGCTGATGCTGATTCTGCACTAAGCGGGGGAGATCATATGTCACTGAGGGACAAATGACTTACCTAGTCCTTTCTGTGGCGCCGGGGACCGGAACTCCATCAGGTACTGCAGGTACGGCTTCTCTGTCGTAATCTCAAAGTAACGGATGTTGCCGTCCCCCTGTCAGGACACCAGATCATGGCTGTTACATCACAGTTCAGGAAGAAGCTTCTGGACGTGTCAACCATGTCATTTATCATCTAATAATCTAAAACCTCACAGCACTCAGAGTATTGTGTTGTTTTAACATGTGGGGAAATGTGTGACTTTGTTATGACAGATACTTGAAATCTTACATTTTGCAAAGACATTCAGCAAACTGCTCTCATTTACAGAGAACATAACAGATATACGACTGTGTTTCAGTGATGGAGGCACTCCACAGTCACATGGAGCGCCTCGGTCGCCTCTGTTTTTGTGTATTCATCTTTGTGTTATTACTTCGATCTGTTTGTTCTGTTCACTTATGACTCACTTCTCCTTTTCTAGATGTTTAGTTATAAGGCTGCCCTGTTGAGCTCTCTTGGTCATTTATCACCGTAAATGAGGTATATGCATGAATGTTCTCATGGCTACAAAAGGGACATATTTACCTTTGTAAAGCTGACAACTAAATCTGCACTGATTGTCTAAAACCCTGTGAGGAACAATCTGATATATCTGTGTTGGTGTTGTTCCTGGAGCACCACTGTAACTGATCGATCATGGTTCTCTAATGTCATAGCTTTAGATAAGATAAGATGAGATAAGATAAGATAAGATAAGATAAGATAAGATAAGATAAGATAAGATAAGATAAGATAAGATAAGATGAGATAAGATAAGATGAGGTGAGGTAAGATATGACAACGGGGCCTCTACTGGGACTATGAAATATCACCAACACGAGTTTGAACACAATAACATCACAACAGCATGACTGGTCCTGGAGCAACATTAATTATGATGTTGTAGGAGCAACACCAACAGAGCAATATCAGATCTGTCACGATGTTATTGTCTTTCTAAGACTGTGACCAAGATGTTTTATTACATTTCTGTGTGTGGAGTTTCTGCCTGTACCTCTCCTACACACCTGTGTACACTACACCATCAGTTTCATTCGTTTTATTATTATTCAGAATGATGAAAACCTCAATGTACTGCACAGTTTTGTTCATTCCTGAGACTTTGTGTGAGAAAAATATGGCAAAAGAGAATAATTAGTCATATATACAGTCATAATCATTTCCTTGTTGTGACCCATTACCTTTCCTGCCAGGTACAACATGTGTGTGTCAGCATCATAGAAGGGAAACAACAGTCCTGAGAGGCCGTCTATGTCCTCCTCCACAATTGGCATGGACAAATCCTCCTGGGAAGAGCAACACACACAGGGAATTAACACACATACACACACACACACACCAGCTCCACCCACTCGGGCATTACAGACATGAGCCATATGGCGCTGTCGTCTAACCTGATCCCAGAGAGCGATCTGCCGGGTGTTCCAGCGAGAAACCCCCGTGGTGAGCAGTCGCTTCATGTTGCCCAGGAACACCACTCGGTTCACACGGTGGTTCTTACAGCTGGCCTGCTGGTGAAACAAAGACAGTGAGTTACTATTTTTGTGACTTATTAAACAAAGAAAGGATGTGACAGCTTTGACTGAGCTCATTCTTTGTCAGCTGGGGGTTAAAGATTAATGCACAGGACCAGTTAAAATTTTCATAGTTATCATTTGAGCAGGCGACAACCCGGATGGTTCAGGCTCCATAATGGGATCCTGTGAATGTTTCAATGGCATGAAGTAAGATTTTAATAATTCCATCCAATCTACAAGCTTTGCAAACCACCAAACATATTTTTAAAGACAAACCAAAGCTCTGTTGGAATCTTCTGAAGTTTAATTCTATTTCAGGTATAAAACATGTTCATGATTGTTCTCTTCCTCCTGCTGTCAGGCTCTGATCACCTCCACTCGGTGCAGCAGGGGTTCAAGCACACTAGTCTAATCAGAGACCATTTCATGGTGGTCGGGCAGCAAAGACCATCAAGGCCAGACGTTAATGAAGTGGGTGAAACATGGTTGGAACCAGCTGTAGCATTTTTTAGTTCTATTTAACAGCGGTGGATATTTTTAAAACTATCAAGTTAACTACAGGCTGTAGCTTTGATTTCATTGATTAAAATGTTTGCTTTAAAAATAGAACTTAAATTTCTCCACAGAAAGAGACGATAAGTCCGGATGTTAGACAACACGTGATGGTCATGTGCGTCATTCTGAACCCACTCTATTGGTTTCAGGCTTTTCAAGTTTTTGGGACATGACTGCTGGATTTTCTCCCGTTCAGCCAAAAGAACATTTGTGTTCGGGTTCTGATGTTGGCCGATAAGGCCTGGCTCGCTGTCGATGATCCAGTTTATCCCGAATGTATGATGGAGCTGAGGTCAAGGCTCAGTGCAGGCGAGTTCTTCCACACCAAACTTGCAAAAAAATGGACCTGACTTTGTCACATTGCAGAAGGACTGTGCCTTCCTCAAATCTTAACTGCTTAAAATATCATTGTATGCTGTTGCATTAACATTTATAGACAACAAAGAAATTAATGTAAATAGGGAGGATCAGCGACAGACCAGACGGCTACACAGCCTTGAAAGTATCTCAGTACATACGTAGGACCGGTAAGTGTCCTGAGAACAGAATGTTTCCGTGCCCACACAGTTTCCTCAGTTGCATCAGTTTCACAGTAAAGGTCGTCTGAACATAAAGCTCTCATGGCCTCTTTGTACATGCACACTCACATAAAACCACCCCCCTCCTCCCCCTCACCTGCAGGACCGACCCGGAGCGCGGCTCGATCACACGCAGCTTCTTGTCTTTGCAGCTGGTGGCCAGCAGGCTGCCGTCTGTGTTGAAGGTCATGCTGAGGATGACGTCAGTGTGGCAGTCGATCATTTTCACCGGCTCGCCGATCTCCAGGTTCCAGATCAGAATCTGATACAGTCAGGGGAGGATCGTTGGGGTGGAGGTGTTAGATGTGCTTGAATTAGTGGTCTTGTTATGTTGTGGGCCTGTGAATGGAATCTGACTTTGTTTTTTTTAACTAACACCTCAGACAGTAACCTCTGCTGATGTCCACAGTGAAAGAACAACAGCACACTGAGTTTAAATGTCTCAACTTGGTTCTTTGGAAATCGCTAATCTCAATATTCAGGCCTTTTGATGGCAATTCAATAAACAGGGCTGCAATCAGTTACTATGTTTTCATTGATTGATCTGTCAGTGTTTTCTAGTCCACATTTTGTCTAAAGAAAATCAAGTAATTCATGCAATCCAACACAACAGCATCTCATTAAAAGTATCTCCTGAAATGAACGAAAAACATAAAGAGACGATATCTAAAAGTCTTTCAGTATCTAAGAGGGAATATTTGGCAGAACTGAGTTGATCCCTGCTTGTTGTGTTTGTGGTTACTGATGTGGTACCTTGTAGTCGTAGCCAGCGCTGAAGAGGATGCCGCTGCTGGTGGGGTGCCACTCGATCAGACCCACCCGTCTGCTGTGCCCGTACAGCTCCAGCACCGCCTCCGTCATGTTGCGCCTCAGACCGCCCTCTGGGATCTCCCATACTCGCACCTGCCACGTTCACACACACAGAAAAACAAAGGTGAACACGCAGTTTCTCATTGTAAAGCAGACACGCACAACATGACAAACTAGCTAGCTATTATGGACAAGAAAAGAAAGGGTTTTAATTTTAGCTTCGCTTAGTCAGAGGCATCAAACGTGCCATGGAGGAGGGGATATACTGTTTACCCATTAATACATGGTCCAGGAAGTTTGAAGTTAACAGGCTAACATCCACCTTAGCTACTTAAATAGGCTAACATTGCTATTAGCTTCTGCAACAGGCTAAAATCAGTGTTGACTTCTCTAACAGGTTAACGCTGATATTAGCTCAGTGGTAGCATCTCTAACAGGCTAGCATTTGTGATAGCTTCTCACAGGGCAACACTGATGTTAGCTTCCCTGCTGGAAACCAGTCACCAGCAATACCAGCACATGTTGTGTTTTGGTGCTGGTCTATGCTGGTTTTTCCAGCATGGTTCTCCAACAAGCTAACATCAATGTTAGCTTTTCCAACAGGCCAAGATCTACATAAGCTTCTCCAACAGGCTAACATCGATATTAGCTTCTTCAACAGGCTAGCATCAGTATTAGTTTAGGGGGTCATGGTTTGGCACGACAGTCCTAATTTTTCAGTATTTATCCATATCTTCTTTGTCATTGTGTTAGCCTACAGACCTAACAAAAGTGGTTAATTGAATTTAAGACATCAGTGCCATTCTAGCCTATGAGATTCTTAAATAAGGATGTTTCTGTAATATCTGGAATGCTAAATGTCTTCGTAACCTGATCTTAAATAAGACTTTAGGCCTTGAGGTTTTGAATTGCTTTTGTCAGATGCCACTTCATATATTTCATAGCTCTTTAATATGAGCTCCAAAACGACAATCGGTTTGACACAGCTAGAGATCCCACTGACCAAAAATAGCACACAGTATCAATGCAGCCCATTGCATTAGGATTAATCTGGATTACAGCTATGGCTGGAGGCTGTGTGTGGGACCAGAGGAGATTATCCTTCAACAAGTGAAAGCACTATACAGACACACTGCTCATGGCTTGACTGTGCTCAGCAGAGTAATGTAACAGGTGCATGTCCTGGGAAAAAGGCTCATAGGTTTTTAGTGTATGTTAGGCAACATCTGGGATTAATAGTTGAAAGTGATTGATGTTTATTTATATAACTTGTCACTTATGTGGTCAGCTGCTGCAGAGAGACTCACACACATGTCCAGTTGTTGTTTTCAGGCTCATAACAACAAACCAGAGCAGCTGTGAGCCAAAATCGAATCACCAGCTTGTTCAGTACAAATTCTGAATCAATCAATAATCTCTTTGCCTTCTGGGCAGAACCTCAACCTAAATATCCAACACACCCATGATTTCACAGATACATGATGTTTTTACCTCCTCCACAATCCTGCTGAATCAACTGACTTAAAGAAAGGATGTGGTGTCACTTACGGATGTGTCCTCAGAGCACGACGCTATGATGTTTTCAAAGAAGGGATTCCACTTGATATCCAGCACATTTCCTTGGTGGCCGCACACTTTTGGGTAATGAGACTCCAGGCGGCCGGACTGAAACAGAGACAGAAGTAGATTAATTCACATTTGCAGATCCTTTTATTTAATCAGGTAAAAGCCTCATTCAGTTTAAGGTCACCTTTACAAAAGTGACCCGAAATGTCACAAATTAGAAAGGTGTGAACACAAAGTCCAGATAAAATGCAATTCCAGATAAAGAACAAGAACAAGCAAAACAAAGAAGAACGTATGATGTTTAAACAGGTATTTCTTTCTGAAATGATTTTGGTTAAATGTGCAGTCACATTAAAAAAGAGTACTTTTATCGTTATCTAAAGTCTGAAAGGAGGTAATCCGTTACCTGTATTCGTGTATTATGATATAACTGAACAAAACTATTCTGAGCTTTTAACTGATGCGAACGTGAAGACCAATATAACAGAATAACAGTGAAACCACATCAGTGAGATGACTCAACAGAACCAAGCGGGCCTGCAGACTGTACCGGATGTCCGAGGCAGCCGCCGTGTTGTTGCAGTAACCCACAGAGTCCACAGAGGGGCAGTGGCTCATAGCACCAGCTGACAGGCGCCTCCTGATGTCGCTCATGATGTCATGAATGTTTGATGACACTTCAGTCCACTGACCTCTTTTTTTATTTCCTCAGAGATTTGTTTAAGAGCGTCGGGTCATTCCTTACTGAAACCCTGTGTGTGTGTGTGTGTGTGTGTGTGTGTGCGCGCGCTCGTGTGTGTGTGTGTGTGTGTGTGTGTGTGTGTGTGTTTGTGTGTGCGTGTGTGTGTGTGTGCGTGTGTATTTACATGCCATGTCCTCACTGAACCCTGAAGATTCGCTCCAGATGCACGATGAAGCCGTAACAAACTCTGCTTAGTATAATAAAATATGTATGACTTCCAGTAAGGTCTTGAAACCTGAAAGAGAGATAACAGCCGGACGCCGAAGTTTTTGTTTAGTTTCTTATGTGTTTGATTGAATTCATGGATTATAAAGGCTCATCCAGGGAAAGGTGTGCAAATGATAGTCTCTAAATGCTGTAGTGTGGGGCATCAGTTTACGTTGCATACTTGTCCCTATACAAATAAACATTAAATAAATAGAATAAAGGTGTTTCAAACTGCAGGAAGCAAATCAGTGAAATACAATCACCTGGCCATGGTAAGTCTTAATATTAAGATAATTCTCTGCAAGTCTGTGAATGTTAGCATGCTACTGATAGCTGGCATATAAGACTGCTGGCACATAGATGACACAAAGTACGTTTCAAAGTCGAAACAACAATTCATAACAATGTAATCTAAACAACATACATACTAGATGAAGTATATCATATAGACCCATTGGTTAGCGTATACGCTGTCCGGTGTGCAACGATATCAAAACTTTCCTTTACGCAGAAAATTATGCTTTGGGTAATATATGATTATTTAATTTACAATTAAAGCAACATTATGAAGAAATTGTCATTGTATGGGATTTGGCGCCCCCCACAGTTTCTGAGTGGTACACCACTATGGTAAATACAAATCCCAGGACTGTGACAGTTTGTCAGATGTGACGTAGCTGCTAACTACAAATAAACTCATGACGTCATAACAGTGTTGAGTCTTAGAAACTCTCACTGGAGTTACACAGAGCAGAAACCAGAGTCACAGTTCACCCTGTTACAAGACACTGAACCATCAACATGTCTCTGAAGATGTTATTTTATGGAAAAAAGTGATATAATGTTGCTTTAAGATCTCTATTTCAATGTTGTTTTAGACAGTAAGTTTATTGTTTTCCTGTACATTTGGCTGCTGTGTCTGAAAACCACATTTGAGGGATAATTAAAAAAAAACCCAACATATTGATATTGGAATATTAAGCCCTCAAACCGAGTGACAATCAGATTCAGGTACATGAAACATATGACTAAAAAGAAAGCAGATCAAAAAATCATTTGAATGTCTGCATAAAGGCAGCAAGCAGGAAGTCCGCCCACAGAAAGATTCCATCTAACACAGATCCAAAGACACTAAAGGCTTTGCTAACAAGATATGAGACACGTCATCAAAACCAACAGACTGCAGTCTCTGCCAAAACATGACAGTGAAGCGAAGTGGGACATCAATTCAGTCAATGCAAGAGGAAAAGAAAAGGGGGGACAGCATGACGGGGCAGGGAAGACAGACTCAGACACTTCATATGAGTAGACGATGAAGCTCTCTGACATCTCCTTGAACTACCAACTCTGCCCCTCAGCTTCACACCACACCTGCATGGAAACTCAAATCTTCACACGTTTGTGTACGCATGAAAACTTTCGGGACGGGCTACAGGTTAGGATGACGCATTAGCTCTTTCTATAATTGTTACAGTGATTCGGAGTTTTAACATGGCCTCAAAACGTTAATAACATGAGGGACTCCCAGTTCAGGTGGAACTAATTACCTGCAAAGAAATAATGTCTGCTGGGAGCCGCAGGGTTCAGAGGGTCCACGAGGGATCAAGAGGAAATCACGACGAGCTGTGTTCAGGGCTTCATACATGTGGTGCCACATCTCTGTCCGCCACAGTCAAGAGTAAACATTCAAATGAAAAAGAAAATGACGTGTGATAATATTCATCGGGATGATTGGCAGGAAACAGACACAGAGCTACTCTGAGTTTGGCCTTGTTGTCTTTCTGCAGCTCATTTCCTGAAGCTGTGGCTCAGCTGAGGGATCGTTGTGACGCAGATGTGCAGGACAGGTGCCAACAGCTTCAGGTCAGAGGCACCACGCTGTGATCACTACCCACTCTCAGTGATCTGTAGTCCCAATAAATGTCCATTAACAAGGATTCTGCTCGATGGTTAACGACAGACCATCATATTCTCACAGCAGCCTTTCAGGAGATCAAAGATTTGAAAGTATAATTTGACTCCGTGGGCGAGAGCGTGCAATCTACTACTACTACTTACCGGGCAGGAGGAAATTAAAGACTAAAATAAGAAATACAGAAATAAATTAGCTTTCTTAGGGTTGTTTGTTGTTTGATTACGTTCATTTCACTGGGGGGCTGTAATATGAGCATTGCGCACAGCGTGTTGGATATTCCCTTTTATGTACATGCCATTAAACACGTACACGGTACATTACTTTACATAGATGTTACTCACAGTATATGACATTTTATAATAATTCCTGCTGTTGGACTGAAAACAAAACCGAAACCAGCAGTTAAAGTGTAGTAAGATTATTAGGGCTGCAACTCAACTTGTCATTAATGATTGATCTGATATTTGTTTTCTAGAATTATAAATTAGCAGAAAATAGTGAAGCCCATCAAAATATTATGGAGCATCAATAGAAATCAACAAATCAAATTGTTTCTGACCAAAAATGTTATTTTCTGTCAGATAAGACAAAGAACAGCAGGAACGTCTCAAATGTCAGAAGCAGAAACATAAAGTCACTCTGCATGTTATCTTGTAAAATGACGTTAATACTAATCATCAGAATATTTGGTGATTATTGTTTTATTATTTCATTTGGAAAAAATACACAGTAATAGCAGTAAACATATAGTTTTATTAGCAGTGACTGAAGCACCACACCCGCTGCACCCTCGGTCTTTGTCTGAGGTGATGACGAGGTGTTTGTGACCTTGTGTGTCACGTTCTGGACCGGTCTGTGTGCCAGGTGGTGCCAGCGGCAGTCCCTCCGCTCGCTCGTGGCGTTGTCTGGGGAAACCATATGGCCGTCTCGCCGGCTGTCATTGTAATATGTCTGCCATGCTCACACCTTGCCATTAGCCGGACCCACCGTGGATCAGCTCGTATTTGAAATGGAGGAGGACAAGCTCATTATAAACGCACACATGTAGAAGGAAAACTTAAAGGAGATTCTTGATATCTTTCAGTGATTCTCTGTGATTCTCTAACAGTTCAATGGTCCAACATTTGTTCTGAGTGATCTCATGATGACACCTGATAACCTGCTGTTGATTCTGGTTAAAGTGTGACATCACTGTGTATACCCACACATCTTTCTTATTAACATTTAACTCCGTTAATTGATTTAGTGGTTTGATATATCAACACATGTACTTTATATGTATGCCATCACATTTCTGTGTGTTTGGAGCTGTTTATATAAAAGAGACACCATAACTATCTTATACAAAGGATGGCGTTAGCTTTCTGATTTGTTGTTTGACTTGAGTAGAGCATGAAACAGCAGCCATCATCAGTGCTGCTGCTGCTGAATATGATAAATGCCATTTATGAACTCATCAGCTCAGCAGAAACCAGAGGAAATGCTTGAGTGCAATACTCTGACAGGGAGGAAATCGATCCGGTTATGGTGTGTGGACCGGGTCGTGGATGGAGTCCTTACACAGCATGAAAAGAACCACACATGAGATCCAGTTCAACAGTTACTTACTGTAGACCAGTAGAGAGACACTGCAGGGACCCCCTACTATATATATATTGTTTTAAATTCTGTTGCATATTAAACTGGGTCTACAGTAACATGTCATGTGTAAACAAGTCAGCAGCTGCAGCAGCATGACGAATGTTGGGCATGTTGGCCAGTTTCTCTTGTGGTTTCTGAGATGGTGGATTTGTAAGTATCTCCTGCTCGATAAGTTACAAACATTGTGGCTCACAGGATGGTGTTGCACAGCTGTTTAGTGTATTGTTAGGTGATTGCACAAGCGACCACTGACAGCCTGTCATCACTGTTGTGTAAAATGAAAATGAATCTTTGCTCATGATGTGTTGGAATCGTGTCCATATGTATTTTCAGTCAAATACATTTTTTTCTAATATAAGAACTTTCATTAAATGTAATGAAAAGACAATTAGCTTGTGAAGCTCAAAACGAGAAGACTTTTAGAAGGGAAGAGCGCTTTATCTTAACTGAATACAGACCTCAACTTTTGGCTGTAACTTAACTTTCAACTCTATTTTTTTCCATGGAGGGCGACTGGTTTTTCAGGCATTGTACGATACATGAAAGATCTCAGATGTGCGGCACAGTGAGTCACCTCTGAGTTTACCTGCAGCCTCACGGTCAGTCAGTGCAAGCAGACAAAATGAAAAACACCTTTCTTATGAAAGATCATATAAAGTTATGTTGTGACAGTGAGCACGACAGTTAGTTTGTGACTTTGGATCAAAGATGATAACACCAATAGGGGTGGGAATCACAGAGTGACTCACAATACGTTGCACATGATAACTATGGTATCGTGATTACAATACATCATGTACAGGAACGTGCACAGAGTCTGAGCTTAGTGCCTCTTCAGCTCACAATCACTGGAAAACAGTGTCGTGAATCAACTATTCAGTCTCATATCTGGTACATTTAAAGCACCTGCATGTTTTTCATATAAATATTTGGCGCCAGTGTATTGATGTTGTATCCCAGGAGGAAGCAACAGAATATATTCCTGTATCGATATTTTGTCTATACTAACAATGTAATCCTCTGAATAGCGGAGCGTACACACACATATACAGTCTGTCCGTCTCCATGACTGGACGCCACAGCTCATGATGATGTAAAGTAACATGTATCTGAGGTTTCCCTGCTGCAGTCAGACAGCAGAACTGCTCAGCCTGCTGGATACTTCTTCTGCCCACTAACAGCTTGACTCAACTCGGCTTGACAGCCAAGAGCTTTTCAAGTACTTTGGCAGAGTCTTTTAAAGAGGCAGAGCACTTTAAGGTTTCTCAGACGCACTGCTCTACAAAGTGGCTGAGATGTAGACTACACAGTAGCCTTGTGGAAAAATACCTGCTGTCCATCATACAGATACATAAAGAAACAATCAATAACCAGCAGCGACACGATGCTTCATGCCATACAGTATTTATATAGTATTCTACTTTCTCCATATCTGACCTCGTATCACCACCTCACATAACATGTAAGCAAACAGTTAAATGCAGTTCCTGGAAAATTGACTTTCTACTTAAGCCTCAAACGATTCATCACTTTACTATCTGCATACAACCTCTAAAATGTGCGACTTTAAGGCTTATCTTCTATATTAGATACAGTTGTGTAATGAATAATCCGGTAAAGCTGCATTGATTTGCTGAACGTGAAGAGAATTCTCAGGAAGAATTAACACGTCGCCTTTTCTCAGAAGAAGACAAAGAAATTCACACTCTCCATTGCAACAGTGCTCCTTTGTCTTGTTTATGGGCAATACCAGTTTACCTTCATGTGATCCTTTCCTCAGTTCTACCCTCTTACAACTTTGGCTTTAACTCCTGGCTTGAAGATTTACGCCTGGCATGCTCCGAGCAGCAGGGAGTGGCTGAGCTGAATCTACACAAGAACTGTTTCCAAACTTCAGATCTTAATCTGATTAATCTGTAGCAAGAAATGAATGGCTTTAACCCTAAATAAAATATACAGTAAACTCCTTACTGACTCCTGACGGGCCAGATGGTTTAAACAGAATCATCTGAGAAGTCGTTCTTGGAAAGAGTTTGGCAAAAAGCGCAATCAGATTCAAAAAATCCTTGGCTGATAATTCAATGAACCATCTGTCTGTTAGAGGCTACCTTCAACCGGTCCGATCAACACAATAAATGATGTAGCGATACAGATATGACTGACACTACAGCAGCATCTAAGCTAACGTCTTCAAAAGCTGCCATTGTCACTTCTCTCCCTGTCGTCACACCTTAATTGCACCTTCAGCTGCTGTAATAATTAAAACACAGTAAAACATCACAAATCTCCCCCGACACCCTGAGAACCCATTCTTTATGCACCGCGCAGTGACAAACAGCAGATGACGAGTATAAGAGTTACCTGGGTCAAAGGTATAACAATGAAAGAACCCCCGCCGGCGCTCTCCGTGACGACCGCCACAAACTTGGAGTTGACGGCACAGAAGTGGTTGTCATGGACGTTCTTGGTGATGGGGATACCGTCGAAGCAGTGCTCCCTGTTGGCCACCTTTCCGTACACATTTCGAAACTTGGAGCTTCGGTAGGTCGGACGCCATGACATCTGTGGAAGAAACAAATAGATATATGCAAGTTTAACAGAACATCATGACAGATTAACTTAAGCTTCCTTATCAGGGATGCAACTGACAATTATTTATTCTCAGCAGCTGTGTTTACATTTAATTGTCAAGCAAAGGGTTCTTTTGACATGTTGCAAGAAAATAAAAGAATTAGTAAATATGAGTTAGCCGCGTTTCAGTCATTCAGCTTGGCTCCACAAAGCTTTGATTAATCTGGTAATGGGAATATCCAGAGAACACACTGGCAGCGGATGCAGATTTTTTTCTTATCATTTTGTTTTAGTCCCTCAGAGCGAAAGCAGCTGATCAGTCATGTGAGTTTAATGTTCACAAAGTCAGAACTTACCATTGTTTCCATTGCACATATTACGCTTTAACTCTTCAAAATCCACCACAAGGAAATGCAAAAACTTCGGTCTTCTGTGGTTTCAACCTTTTCTAATGCACTACTTCAAAATGAGCATATAAATGAGTTAATGGAAAATAGCCTGATGTATTGATGGTATTGTCTGACAAACAGCCCCAAACTGTAAGACACTCATTCGTACGCACTCCTTTAAAACATGTACAGTGTATACAGAACAACAGCTCTGACCTGGATTTTCCATCTATTAAATGACTTTAACTTGCATCATTTAAACTTTCGCTATGCTTAGTTGTTCCATCTGGTGGTCTCGCGCAATGTAAATCAAGAGGTGGTTCTGACATTGTGTGGAGGCAGAACAGGAGGACAAATGCCAAGTTGTTACTCTGGTATCATTAAAAAAAACAGTGTGAGAGAGAATAATCTTTGTCCTGTAAGTGTCTGAAACATGATGCTCACTGAGAGTCAGCGACGCCTCACGTCAGTTTCTCAGCTACCAAACCCACAGTTGCAGGGTGGGCTGTCCCATCTGTGCAGACATGATAACACTCACACGTGCGGTTGTGGGAAAACCTCCAATTCGGTCATGGGTGTGAGACTCTGGAGGGTGAAAACTGGGTGAAAATGGTTCTGACACTATTTTATGTTTCCTTAGAGCCTGTGATTAATGTGTCAGGACGTTTCTTCTCCGAAATAACTTCATCACAAAAAATACAGACACATAAACAAAATAATCAATCTCTGTCATACTCAAATGATTAGAGTGTGTCCTGCTGTTTGTCACTATATTTTGGTTCACATACATCTTGTACAGCAGAGAAGCAGCCTTTGTTTCGCAGCCACCACACACAACAAAAGACAAGTGGTTACGTCCCACTCAAGACGCTCCTTTTGTCTGTCTCTCCACCACAAGAACGCATTGAAGGAGCTCTCGATTTTTTGGCATGAGCTGGCTCCGCCTAAGGACTTAAAAATTGACCCAGACACAGGAAGTAGACGTGAAATGCCCTTTGTCCCGCAAGGAGAGAAATATTTTGCTAATGAATACAGCTTCATTTTGAGATGTTATCTAAAACTGGATCTATAAATTCAGAGTATAAATTCCAGAGATGGACCATATCACTGTGTCACAACAGGAACTGAGGGCAGGGGATTTATGACTGCGCTCAGATCAGTAGCAGCAATGCCGGATGACATCAGGCAATCCTCTATTCAGCATTGTTCTAGGGATGTGGAGGGGAACTGATGGGAGTGGTGTACACATGCAAATAGAAACATCCTCAGACCGCGCTGCTGCCATTGTCTTCCCTCGTCCCTTTCCGTCTCAAAACAGACGACTGGAGAAACGGCATCCAGTTGGCTACAATGGTGTCACTTCGCCCACAATTCAGCACCAGAATGTGGCCACAGTGACCCTGCAGCGGTACAGAACCACTGCTATATACATCAATACACTATGAGCAAAGGCGGTTTGTGGTGTTTTGAATTTTAAATATGGTGATGGAACTATTACTGGATTATTTAAGTTGTCAATTGAGAATTTTCTGCTGCTCTGGAGGAATTCTGGGCTTTAAACTTTACTTTAGTTCGTTGTTACTCTTTCAGCTTAAAGGATTAGTTCAACCAAATAATTAAATTTAAGTCAATGTCTACTCACCCCCATGCAGAGATGTTATTTACACCCTTGAGGCTCCCTCAACTTTGAGCACCCACTACAGACTGGGTGCAAGCTAATGCTTTTAGCTCAGGACCAGCTATTGACGTGAATTTCATTTTTGGGTGAACCATGACTAAACATTTTCACCTGCACCTGATATTCAGTAGGTCACATTATAAAATATTTAACACCAACTGGGTGCTTAGACCATGAAATGTGTTCCCGTTGACAATAATGATTTGTTAAGAAATTAAATTAAAATGTATTAATTCACTGAACCTAAATGAAACAATAACTGCAACCAGTGTAAAAACTAGTCTGAGATTTAACATACAAATATAAATTTAAAAACGTGAGCAGTAAAGAGATGTCTATTAGTAATACAGCTGTTTCTGTGTTTAGTTGTGGTTTATTCATCCTCAGGCAAGAACACACGGAGACAAAGACATGATGGCTCCTGCTTCACAGGTGCATGCTGGTCCTATAATGTTGACCTATATAAAGGTCAAATTCTTACAAAACTAAAAACAAGCAAAAAACAAACAAATCGAAATAAGGAAAATATATATATAATTTTTAGAAATTAAAAATCTCCAAGGAAAATTGGTAATTGGTTCCAACTCAAGCAGCTCCAACATCACAATGCTGCTTACTTGATCATAAGTCAATAATAATTCAATTATTGTATAATAAACATAAAAAAATGCTGTCAAATTATCCATTCTGGAAAGCAATTTATTTCCATGTTGACACTTTAAGTACATTTTACTGAAAACACTTTCACTTAGTAAACGTTTAAAGGGAATACTTTTCACTTGTAATGGTATTTCTATGTTAAACTATTGCTCCTAAAGGATCTGAGTTTATTGTGAACATCTCTGGGTGTCAGACTGCTGCTCAGACAAAACAAGCACCATGAAAACGTTGTTCTCGGCTCTCAAGTTGTCCGTCTTTAAACATCTCAGCAACATCCCATTCATGCCCAGGTCGTCTGCTGTGAAGTCATGTTAGTACGAGCGGCATAATGGCAGCTTGTTAAAGAATTAATGCAGAACAGCGGAACAGCAGAGCAGCAGAGCGGCCTGAGGGACGATTAGGAGGAGAAGGAACGAGGAGACTCGCCTGCTTTGAGCTGTCTCTACAAGGATGCTCATTCATTGGTCACCGGGGTTCGGCACAGAGAGGATGTCTGTGTGTGTTTGTGTCTCTCCTTATCTCACGAGGGTTTGCAGCATGCACACACACACCATGAGCAGCGCCATGCACGGACAGAAAACACAGCAGCTCAGAGGAGAAACGACTTTGTAAAGATCAACAGATCACAAGACTTGTGCTTTATGAGCATGTTTCCATCCGGGGCCAATCTGTGTGACGTCTTCTTCACTTTGAAGACAGTTTTTTTGCACTTTTAAACCATATTTAGTTCTTTTTGCCAACTTGCCTTTGCCTTCCTGTTTAAAATAGTCAAATATCTGGATTTCTCACTCATGACTTATTTAAAATGCCACCTTACCTTACCAGTGTCCTTACAGTGACACTACAGTCAGTGTTTCTGCAGCCCTCTGTGTCAGACTGCAAACATCCACCCTCCTCTCTGAACGAACCACCAGGATCTCCTCTCTTCCTTCCTTCCTCTTCAAATCCAAGCAGGCAGCCTGTGTCTGCTCTACCTCCTTCTCTCATGTTTTTCCTCACCCCTCCCCTTTAAACTCTTCTCCTCCTCCTCCTCCTACTGGTACTGATAGCTGGAGGGCTAGCACTCCCCCCTTCCTCCTCTTACCCTTTTCCTCTCCCATCCTGCCACTCAGTCAGTCTCTCATGCTCCGGCCCAGGCAGAGCAGCAGCGTGAGAGTAGTAGCCATTCATCCTCTTTCCTCTCCCACCCACTGCTTGTTTGGAATCACACGGCCATCCTGGCTGCCTCCCAGCACCACCAGCAGTTCCTCACCCTCCTCATCCTCCCCTCTTTTATTAATCTCTCATCTCGACCCTTCTTTACTCTAATCCCTCGCTTCACAGGTATGAAAGCTTCCCTCATTTTTGTAAAGACAGGTGGAGCCCAGAAGGAACGGCTGCGACTGTGGACCTGGTTGGCCACTGCAGCACTGCCACAGGCAAAATGTTACCATTTTCAGAAATAGCAACGCAACGAAGACTGATGCTTTTTAAGCTTTTAAAACATTTATAGACTAGGATGTGGAGGACACTTTCCCGATAAGCAGAGTTGTACAAAACACAGATGCCCTAAAACACTAAATCTACCCTCTAACTCTTCTGTGTCTGAACTTTACACAAACACAGGAGCTTCAATCAGACGTTCAAGTTCTTTTCTTGGAGTCAGTTTTCATTCTTTGGCGTCATGTAATGAGAACGTTACAACCGTTTATGGAAAAAATGAATATTCCATTCTTTGATTAGTAGTATAAAAAAGGCTGATTTTATTTTCTAGCTTAAAATGGTATAAAATTAACTTTTAATTGAAACTATAATAAAGTTTCATATGTATTTACAGTGGCGGTACAGCTTTGACATTTTGTATTTTGTTTCCCCATTTTGCGTGCTATGTTATGGTGCATTCAGACCAAACGTGTAGAAAATATTTGCGTTGCATTACTCACGTCAGTCTGATTACAGAGTTAAAATAACCGCGACCGTGCAGCACATTGATATTAAACCAAAACAAAGAGAATTCTCTTTGATCTAACTACTATTAATGGATCAGAAACATGCTGAAATAACATCATTATCCTGTCCACCATTGTTGTTCATGGTCAATGTGCGAACATCAGCAGCGTGAACATCATGATATCTGCATTAAAATGTCTGAAAAACAACAAGACCCTTGTTTTATATTTTGTTATGATGTGCGCTTACATCATCTCAAATGTCTCTAACAATTTAATTTACAGTTTTAAACTCAAATAAATCATAATTTACAATAATAAAGTGTTAAGAAGGACGTTGTGAACGTGACTGTGAATAAAAAATTACATTTAAAAAAAAAAAAAGCTCCATCTGATTGGAACAATTTGCCCGGCTCACTAAGATCCATTACCTCATTTCATTTCTTTAAAATATCTGTTTTCATTTATCTTCAAACAACGTGCTCCTGCTTCTAATCATATATGAGATCAAATGTGTGGATGCATGTCAATGTATCCTCATAGCAATACATGGGTATATGTACATTTATGTACCTTTGTATATTTACTGTATGTAACTTTGGCATTATGGGGGGGAATCAGTAGGTGTGGGAGTGTCTAGGCTTAGGAGAGCTTTTGTCTGTGCTTGTGTGAGTGTATTTGTGTTATTTGGGTTTATGTACTGTATTCTCTGTATGTTTGTGTCAAGGACCCCCTTGAAAACGAGATGGTTCATCTCAAGGGGTTTATCCTTCTAATAAACTTACATAATAAACGGAATAACGTTACCTTCTCAGTAGTAGTAGTTGTTTAACAATGAAAACAACAACTCCCATGATCCCACTCTACTTACTTCTTTTGTTTCATTTTGAATTACATATTGTTCGTTTCATCTACCTTAATGGCTGTGATTTCTTGTCCTGTTACACGCTGTCATTACTTAAACCCATTTTTTTTTAAATATAGTTTTAATAATTTAGTCACCAATAATTTATAACCAAGAAAGACTGACTGACTGGGAAATAACTGAATTGAATTGAATTGTTTACCCACATACTGCAAATCATAATCTTCCTGTGGTCTGAACTGAATCAACAAGGTTGAACCAGCACTTGAACTAGCTGAAGTTAATCTGAGTGTTTGTTCTTCATTATGAAAGAAACTCAAAGCCTCCTTAAAATGAAATTTGATTCTTTCCCCTGTAAATCTCAAAACATGTCCTCTGCATCCTGTTCAAACACATATTTAAAGATTTAATGCTGGAGCTGGAGGTTATTGTGTAAATGATAAAGCTTTAACGAATCCTCGATAAATAAATGAGTTGACTGAAAGCAAGTCAGTCGCCAGATATGCTGATTATTAATTATCAATAGCAAATTTTCAAGCAAAACATTTGCTGGTTTCAGCTTCTTTACATTTTTAAAGATTTGCTGCTTTTCTTTGTCATTCACGATAGAAACTGAAGAGTCTTTGGGTTTTGACTCAGTAACTGTGATCTGCATTTCACACAATCTGATGACATTTTATAGATTAAACGATCAATCAATGAATTAATAAAATAATCAGCAAATAAATAAATATAGAAATATAACTGTTTGTAGGCTGGTGAATGACTCCAGCTCTGAAATGACTGCCCGACGAACCCTGAAGTCTGTTTATCAGTTTCTGAAATGACCCCTGGTCAGCTCGATATACTGCAGCAGGTGTTATAGTGGAAATTGCCTCCCCTGATGATTGTGTGTGTGTTTGAAATGTGGGTGGAGCCCTGCAGCTCCTCTGTGAAGGAGGTTTACTGGCCTCTTGGTAGTGTGTGTGTGCGTGTGTGTGTGTGTGTGTGTGTGTGTGTGTGTGAAGTATACTAGTCTTTTGCCTTTATTATGTCTTGCACATGTCTGTCTGTTTCTATGCCCATGTCCATGTCTGACCATGTGTTGTCTGTTTGCACCAGTATACATTTACTGTGGTGTTCATGGCTGTGAGGCAGACAGACCACTCCAGAGAGCAGAGTGTGTTTATTGAGTGTTTTTATGTCTTGCTTCAAGGCACTGCTGCTGCTGCTGCTGCTGCTGCTGCTGCCACTGCTGCTGCTGCTGCACTGTGCACACTCAATCCTTCTCTTTCCTCCTCCGTGAGTTTTTAACTCTCTTTTAGATTTCCCCAAAGCAGCAAATCTTTTAGTCTCAGTGTCAAATATCCTTGTTAGTTTGTATCATATTTAGTTGTAGTCTACAAAATGTAGTTTAGTCTTTTTAGTCAATTTAATCTTTTAAATCATCAAATGATCTTGAACATTTCAGTCAATCTCGTCCAGGCAGTATTTATCTTGTCATTATCTGATAATAAAACACAGGTTGAATGATTAAGAATGCAGCTTTGCAGAAAGTCTCTGGTCTTTTGATGGTATCAATTTAAAGACATCTTTATTTTATTGCTGAGGCAAATAAATACATTTTGTTGGAATGTGAAGGAAGAATAAACAGCAGTTTTATGTCACCACATGCATGCAAGTATGTGTTATACGAGTGTTTATGATGCAAGGTGCAGTTTTAGACTGAACCTCCAACTCCTGGTTAACATAAGCTTACAATCTGGCTGAAACATTAGTGTTTCTTATACAATAGCCTCGTGTCACATCATGTTCACATCACCATCCCACTGTGTGAGACTCAACAAAAAAACTATGACAAGTTGTGTTAAATGATAACCGTTTTTCAATAACTACAATAAGACGATGACGAGAAAGCATCTACGTCTTTAAATACTAACTGTACAGTTGATGAGACAAAAAGCGTAACATCGTTTCTCATTTGAAAACAATGTAAGCAGTTGTTACACTGCTCAAGAACCAGCAGTAATCACTTGGCTGTCAGCCAAGTTGCCAGAATAAAATGTTGGCAATCAGTGTTTCTGCAAATAGATACCATACGTACGTGTCACAGGCTGTGTACCATGTTGACATTTGTACAGTACAATACACTAACATTGCATGTTTCTAACCTTACTTTCATATCGGCAGGTGGAGGGGATGGTGGTGGAGTTACAAACGACAAGGCTGCCAAGCGGCGGCCGCAGTTCAAGTCTGCATTTCAGCATAAGTGTGAAACACCGAGATAGTTCTGATGAAGACATTATTTATATGCCACATATCAGCCGTGTTTGTGGAGACAAAACTGGGTGCACAGCATGGTGACAAGATAATAATAGACATTATCTGAGGGAAACATTAAGTTTTAGCTTATCTGTGGTTCTGCAGAACCGATTGTCAACGATCATTTTATTGATTGTGTCGTGGCTGTACTCTTCCATCATCCCAGCTGCAGGCAAACGTCCACTCTCTACTTGAAGCATACACAGTCAGTGGCTGCATACAGACACATTATGAAACATAAAAGGCTATTCAAACGCCACTGAATCAAATCAATGGGTTAAACTATTCCAATCAAGATTTTCTCAATGTTGCTGCCAAATAAGGAAGTAGGACCGTATGAGCTCACATTCAATAGGCACAAAAGGGAAATCCACAGGACGACTGCATGTCCTGCCACTCAGACATAGAGAGGCTCTGTCAAGCCTCCATGTCATGTTCCCTCTCTTCCTCCTCTCCCTTGGCAGTGACTATGTACAGTCATTTCTGATGACTCCCCATCTGTGCGAGGATATCACAAAAAGAAAGAAATCCTACTGCATTTTTTTTAGACAAATTTTCTCTCAGCGTGAAGTGGGATCTCTAATTCTCACTCACACAGGAAGTGTCTCAGCTTGGCTGAATGTGCTGGAATATTTTCCACACTGCTATGGCAATGCCTGCAGGGACAGTTGTGGTTATAAAAGGCTTTTGTGTGCTGTGAAGATGGAGATTAATAGAGTGAAGTATTGGCATTTTACTAGCAATCAGCTGACAGTCAGCATCCTTAGGTTTAATCCTCATCAGAGCAGCGATTGACTCTAACACTGACTCATACACACAAGTCCCATTTTCTTACAAGTTTGCAATTGAAGTTTATTTCATTCCCAAATATATTGATGCCTTTTCTAAATTTTTACTTACAGCAGTTCGTACCAGGGGGTAAAATCGTAAGGACACGGTGCCATGAATAATCCAAGAAAGAATGTGTAACTCTGTCGCTAAAACAGAGCGTTCAAGACACAGTGAGAAAAGGGAAGCTGATGCAGTGCACCACAAGATTAAAGTATGTAAACCTCTTTTACTAGAACCACTGAATGAAAGTATGAACCTGAAAATTAGCATAATATGACCTCTTTAGTATTTTCAGTATAATAAAGTTAGGAATGAAGTGCTGTGGGATATACAAAATAGACCTAAAACTTTTCATTTGTAATGAAAGACAGCTGAAAGAAATTGTTACTAAAAGTTTGTATTGAGCCACAGAAGTCAGTGTCTTTACTTCAACTCTCCATGAGAAAAGTATGAAGCAAATGAAGCCCTAGAGTTGGCAGCAATGAATGACAGCTGCTGTAAGTCATCACAAAAATATGGCAGTCAATAAAGGAGAGTTTGGCACCTCATTGCAAGGTGCACTTACAAGTTTCCATTAGACCGTAAGCACACGTACAGAAATCTTGCTACACATAAACTCAGCTGAAACTGATGCATAAAGAACATTCTAGTGAAACAACAGCCATGCATGCAATATTTGTTGGCAGCATTGCATGCACACAAAAGTAAAAAAAAAAACATTGGAGCACAGCCGACACTGCAGGCGGCAGCAGCTGTGAGCAAGTGGCAAATGGAATAAAATAAAAGAGAGCAGAATAGATTTAACACACCTGCTCCAGCAGCCCAGAGTGAGTCAGTCCAGCTGGATTTTTGTCGGATTTTCCAGATGGCCAGTTAAGGAATGTTGGAAAGGTAATCTTTTATTTGAGCCTGCATCAATTTCAATCAGCTGAAAAGAGAGGTCACAGGAGCTCTTGGATCTCTCTCAGCCACATTCATCCTGCCCATTAGAGCCTATCATATCATTTCTGGAGTTTATCAAGCAATTTACAAATACACATAAATAGGCCAAAAAGGCTCAAGTGTAATACATCATGTTTAACTTAGGGTAAGTGTGCTGGGTGAGTGTGCAAAACTACAGTATACAGCTGCACCCTGTATGTTCATGCTGGTCTAATGACGTTCATGTTCACCAGAGGATGACTCTTCCTGACTTTAGTGAACTCCTCTTCCTAGTTTACTGTGAAATTTCAAAGTTAAATTTTCTACCTCTCATACAACTTTGAGAAGTGATCCACTGTCTTTTCTTCTGGTGCCGTCAGCAGGTCAAAGTTTTTCATTGATTCAGTGAGATATTTCAACATCTACATCACAGACTGTCACAACATTTTGGCATTAATGGTTGCAAAGTTAATACGATTCTTATTGTGATGACTTTGTGACCCCCTAACATTTCCTCCAGCCGGACTGAGGTTGACATTTTTATTTTTATTTTGACATACTGTATCTACAACTGAAGGATGGGTCCACCTCTGATTACCTGCTTGTGAAACTAACTTCATTCCCATCAGCCTCTGCTGTACTTCGTGTTTAGCCATGCTACATGCTAGCTTTTGGGAATTATGGACAGGGGGGAAGATTTTTCTAAAATGGGCCCTTCATCCACACCAACTCCAGCAACACACACCCACCCACCCTTAGATCTAATACCGACAGGCACAATTTCAAATAAGCTCTTGGTTATTTGTCTCATAGTGACAAAGATGGAGTTTATAACGACTGGTCCAAATTTAGTGTCACTGTACATCCGTGCCATGCTCTGTGAGCATCCTCATTTGTCATGTAAATACATATAAATGTCAGTTATATAGGTCAGTTAGTTGTTGTACTTGATTCAATTTAAGGGTCAACCACAGAGCTTTTTCATTGGCTCCCCAGGGCTTCGGGTCAGGGTCGCCTGTACCCTTTGACCCCTCCGACGACAATATGGCATGCTTACATGATTAAGCAAAATGTTGACTATGGTAAACACTGTGCCTTCTGAATGTTGGGCTGAAAGCATTGCCATTGTAAGCTTGTTAGCAATGTGATGTTAGCACTTAGCCCTAAGTTAAAATGGTGTTAACTAATGTGACACGATACAATAAGACAGGAACTGGCTCATCAAAACGCTGTCCAATAGCACTACTTCTCATGTAAAGAGTACATTAAACTTGTTATACAGTAAACACCATGAAACTCATTGAATACATCTGTGTTAATATCTAACTAACACAGTACACGACAGTAAGTTACATTAAGGATTTCTCTTTGTGCCATAAATACCGGCCCAGTGGAACAGCAGCCAGTGCTGTATGAGTTTTGGAGTGTGTGTTCATGATGATAGGGTATTACTGTGCGATAATGACAGGAGATGCACATGTTCAGCTAATAGCAGCTCTCGGGCTTTAAGCCAGCCCCATTAAGCAGCGGTAATGGTGCAAAGAGTACACAGGAAACCCAGAAACCCGGCTGAAGGGCACT
This sequence comes from Sparus aurata, assembly GCF_900880675.1. Classification (NCBI taxonomy): domain Eukaryota; kingdom Metazoa; phylum Chordata; class Actinopteri; order Spariformes; family Sparidae; genus Sparus; species Sparus aurata. The sequence goes on along the minus strand of NC_044190.1, from coordinate 7,168,961 downwards.
TATCACAGCACAAGGACATATGGAGGAGTGGGTGTCCAGGAATCCATCCACGGCTTCAAGGAGCTTGTTGACAGCAACTATTATACATATTATGGATATATACTGTAGTTTTCCCTAATTCTGATGTGCTGAAAAATACTAGTTCCGGGTCTCATCCTTCATCCATTACTCTAGTACAGACAACATTTTACATTCAAACACAAATCAGAGACATTATTTTTTCTTATTCCACTTTAACCATCAGTCATTGAAAACCAGATAAAAGGTCTAAATTAATAATCTCCCCTGTGCTTGCCTTTCTTTTTCCCCAAGGAGTTTCTGCCTGATGCTTTTTGGAGCATAATGATTTGAGCTGGGCCTCACGCCCTGACTGACAGAGGGGGGTTGTAGACTCAATGTTGAGGAAAAGTCCAGAGGAAAGACAGAGAAACAAAGGAGGATAAGTGACTAAAGACAAACAGAGATAAAGGGAGGCGGATGCTACTTTAAAGGCAGGAGGTGAAAGCGAATCTATGATAAGTGAAAAGAGAGGAAGAAAAGGACCGAGGCGGACCAACAAAGAATGATGAAATATTTAAAGAAACAAAGAAGACATGCAGACAAAGAAGAGGAGCAGAGAAGGCTCTCAGCAGACAGAGATTAACTCCCCCTCTGTCAGACCACCTGCCTGCTCCGCAGCACAGCCACTAACACTGTCTGCAGATAAATATTGATATTTTCAGTATTTAAAACTCACAACTGTTGCAACCAAATTATTAAAATATCAACGTCCAAGAAGCATTTAAGCTTTATCCTTTTATGAGCAATATTCTGACAGCATTGCTGTTGAGATGTCATGTAGTGCATCCTTGTTCCTGTAGATAATAATCAACTGTGTTTTAGTTAGAGAAAACAGAAGATCAATAAAGAGAGATGACTTAGCGTCATTGTACAAAAATATCATCAGCTCTAAAATGAAATCCCTCTAACAGTGGTACAGGTTGCGAATGCCAAATGGAACCAAGCCCAAGATGCAGGAGCGGGAGATGCACTTTCATCAGATTAATGAAATCCATCACTGAAGCAGGAGCACAGAAAAAGGCTCTAGGAATTATTAATCAGTGAATGAGTTATGATATCAGTTCTGTTAAGATATTGCGTTCTGAAACTTCAAGGTGATTGCTGATGGAACAGAATGACTTGCAGGAGGTTGGATCATCGGTCATTTGATCCAGAGACTGCCAGGAGGCTGGTATTAAAATCATGAACAGTAGCTTGGTCTGATGCATGCTAACACTGAAGCCGAAAATATGTGCAGAAATTGTGGGAGGCTGAGCTGCTTTTTCATAAGATATTGCATGAACACATCCTCTGAAAACATGAAGAGAAAATCTGGTGTTTGTTTTCTTCTTAGTTAATAATACTTTCATCAATTTTTAAGTAAAGTTGCCAATAAATGGCCGATACAGTATCATTTTCATCAGCTTATTTAGCTTCTTGTTAATAAAAAAAAGGAAGCTGGGGAGGGGCTTGTCGCAGCAGCTACTTTTAGCAGCAGTTAGGGCCCGTGTCCAGATAGTGGTTGCTGGTGGTGATGCTGGCTGTGTGCTCAGGAATGCTGGGATTAAGCAGTGTGAGAAAAAAAACGCTGCATGTGTGTCTTGTTTCTATGACAACAATATCTTGACAGCCACCTCTCCAACATCAAGTAGTTTTAGCTGTAAGTGTATGCAGGGTCATACTGCGGATGCCTGGCCTGTCCACTCTGCTCAGCCCAGAGACACAGCTGTGAGCTGAAGGGGTTGGTGTGTTTAAAGGGGGAAGTTGAGCTGGCAGTCTACTCACCAGCACCAGCAACACAGACATGCCAGCGCACATTGATAAATGCTCACTACAGCGTGGACCACCTTCATACATCTATCGAAGCATTGTAAAAATTATGAAGGCATTGTTTTGGATACCAAAGGAATACCAACAAAATAACTTTTTGCCACTGTTGGGCCTAATACTGGCAAGTGAGAAAAACCAAAAACATATGTGGTAAAAACACTTCAGGTGAACTTTAACGGGGCCAAAAAGGGTCCTTCGCGCAAGGTAATCAATTCAAAAACTCAGCATTATACCGATGCATAATCATCCTTTGTTATGGAAGATATTTTGACAACTGGTTGAAGTGTAAATTGTAAAAATGTATGGTGGTTGAATTCCATTTAGCTACTTCAGTTTCAGGACCTGGTATTGTTCATGCCGGCTCTCTGTTTCACTGTCATGACTTATTGGGACGCTTGAATAGAAAAGAAACATGATGACTTGTGCACACCTGTGCCTTTTTACAAGTCAACATGTGTCTGCTGTGAAATAACCAAACTGGACTGATAATTAAGCATCCGAATAGGGTTAAAGCAAATACATTCTAAAAAGAAAGCATAACCACTGCCTGCAACATGAAATGGTCCAAAGCCTGGGCAGCACCTGGTTTCTCTTCTCCATTAAAACCATCAGTCAAACCATTTAATGTTTCAAATCTGGATCATCTCAAATATTTTAAAATCATCTGATCTGATTCTCATATAAAGTATTCAGTATTTCTATTGCTCAGTTTTTCACAAGTCTGGGAATCTTTTGGTTCGTCCAAACAGATGAGACACAAAGCTTTGAAGTTCGGCCCTGTAGAGACTCAATGTGCCAGGAAATCCTGCCCGTCTGTGTCATCGACCAGATGAACATCATTTCAGAATCTCTACCTCCTCAATCAATCACTGTCTGTGTTGCTCTCTCTCAATCTCTCTTTCTCTCACTCTGTCTCGCTTTGCATGATTAGATGGATGGAGAGCATGGAAGCAAACCTAGACAGAGAACTTGGCCGAGCCAAGTGCCAGACCATCTGCCTGGCCAAGGACTTCTCCATTCCAGACAGTGACCATCTGAACCTTGGCAACAACAGTTTGTGCTGCTGGAATACTGACTTTCTATCATTCATGTAATACTGCTTGGAAAGTCTAAGAGGAACGTGATAATTAATCCAAGAAGGAACAGAAGCAGAAAGATCTGACATTGTTTGACCCTATTTCCAATAGTTGTCTTGATGCTAAGAACAAATTTACACAAAGCGTACAATAGCTTGTTTGAAGGATGCATGATGATATCAGCACGTCATCGGTATCAGCTGATGATAGGCTGATAAGCAGGCACTTTTATTATGCACAATGCAAGGCGGACTATATATATGCCCAGTGACTGTATCCATTTTAAAAAGCATTGTATTTCTGCATCTACATTTGGGTCATCACGATAAAACGAGGCATAATAATATGTTAATATCACCACAAGAGAGACTTGACGGTCTCTATAATCATAAAAAGATATATGTGCATGCATCGCTATCAGCATCAGGGATTAGCCACAATCAACCATGATTCAAATAATATGCATCCCTACTTTGTTTACATTAAATTACAGTACATTATTAAGAGCTATATCTGTATATAACATAGGTCAACAAACAAAAGAGAAGAAAGTACATAAGGTTGTTAGTCTAAAGCCTTGCTGGTGGTCCCTTGCTAAGTTCCTCACATCACACAATATGAAAGTGAGGAACAAATACATAACCAATGGGACTTAAACTGTACATTTTTTGGCAGGTGGGCCAAAAACTTTTGCCTTGGAGGGCCAAAACTAAAATGTTTTGATGCATCAGCAAAACACCTGTATTGTAATAAGGGCTGTAAATTGATTCAAATGTTTAATTGATTGCCAGCCCTAGATGTATTATATTGTAACAATGCAAAATGGTCCAAGTTAATTGACAGACAAAAAAAGCACTGAAATTACCTTCATGCAACCTTGAATAAGTACATTTCATTGTTTATCTGTTTTCATTTCAAACATGGAGACTTTCAGCCGTCGGGTGGCACTACACAAAAAGTCAGGGAGTCACCATAAATTAGATTTTCTGCTTTCACAGCAAATTTCTTGCCAATCCATCCAGTAATCTGGATCTGGACCAAATTAATAGAGAGACTAACTGACTGGCAAAGGGTGCGGATGCCAGATACCAGTAGAGCAAAGCCATTACAGGGCTATTAGCCTGATACTGTTACTCAGGGCAATGAGATAACTAATATCCCTGCACAGGAACCTCAAACACGTCAATATCATGTTAGTGCACAACGTCAGTTCTCTGTAATCTCTTTATGGTTACTTGCAGTTTAATAGTCAAGTTGATTTACACTGAAGGTGGATCCATGGGGTAACTACAGGAAAAATTCAGCCTATGAGAAAAGTGACAGTATGTGCACTCCATACGTATCCGTTTATCACATGGAAAAGGTGTGACGAGGAGAAGCACAAAAGAAAAAAATGACGGGGCATAGAAAGCACAGAGCTTCTTCGAGATGCTATTAAGGTGGCTAATTCACCCAAATGAGTTTCTCCCGTTGTTGTTTTTTCAATGCAAATGGCAGATAGGCATGTCACAATCTGTTATCACAGGCAGGACATAAAGAAGGTCTCATCTGTGGGACAAACAGACTGCAGCAATTTTGGCACCTTTGCCAGCTTTAAAGTGGGGGCAGGGAAACTCCAGATGTTCCTGTTTATTCAGTGCAAAGGCTGTGTGGAAAGACTTCTAATGGGTTTTTCTACCAAAGTGAGCAGCTTAAGCCACAACTGTAGAAATAAAACTGCTGTCGATCATGAGTGGGGGTGGTGACTGTGTACTGTAGTATTGGGGACCAGGGAAAATGTCCTCACAGAGCAGGTACAAAACTGTTATTTACACTCCTTCACACCTTGGATAATTTCTCAAGTGCCTCTTTAATACTGCTCTTAACAGCTTTTGAGTCAATAAAGAAAAATGCCTACTCTACTTCAAAAATACAGACACACCACACGCACACACACACACACACACACACACACACAGGGAAAGAGGGAGAAAAACAGCCATCAGTAATCGCTTTTGCACCCACATGTGAGCTTGTTAAGCAACATTTGAAATGACAGTATTCCCATATGTGGCTGAAGGTTAATGTGTTGCGAGTCTGACCTATTTCAGAGGAGCCACTCTGTTGATGATGAGGTCACAAAGAACGCCAGCCACATGACTGCAATTACTGATGCTGCTGTCAGTCCACATCCACACGCCTCCATCTGTTCATTAGAAGTCTTCCATTGTAGAACAGCTTTATTATAAAGTTTACATAAGAGCGTGCCACTCACAAGGCAGGAAAGTGTTTGGCCAGCGAGCAATATGTTGGATATCTGTTATGTGCTCACTCATGCACATCTTTCCAGTCTGTTGCATTGATCTGTTCATTACCAGCCTGTCAATTGGACCTCTACAATACAGTATATCTACAGTATGTGTCCCAGTTTAAAAGCTAATTGTAAAACAAAGACCTCATTTCACTTTCCTCTGTGGGGAAAAATATTTAATTTTGGCTGTAATTCCAGAAGGGATTCTTTATTGGCTCCATCTCCTCCCTGCTGGATCTGCTTACTTCCGGAGTCATAATTTAGCTTACTGTATTATCTGCACAACACTTCTTTCTGACTGTCCAAGTTTCTTGTCTATGACAGGTCTTTGGGTGGACCGGGCAGTAATCTCTTCAAACGGATCAAACACACAGAAACTGTTAAGTATCGAGGATGACACATATTAGAGTACAGCTGAGTTGTACAATATATTGTTGATACATCCCTCTAACAACATGTCAGGTTGTCCTATGAAATATATAATTTGTGACTAAAACATTCTTCCTAGAGCTTTTGAAACCGGTGTCAAACTGTTTAACTTAGATGCGTGCTGCTTCTGCTCACTGGCATCTTAAATCAACTTAACGTTGTTAGATTTGAAGCTCCGTCTTACACACAAAACACATACTAAATGGTTTTGAATATGGGTCGACCTAAATGGCTTTTTCAGTACAATTTATATAAGTACTGCACTTTAGTAATTTCGATGTATTTCCTTTTTTTCTGCTAGTTTGTACTTCCTTTTTACCATGTTAATTTGATGGAGTTACAAGTTACTTTGCAGATTCAGATTATTCAGTGTGTTTATTGGATATTTGTTATGATTGACTTAAGCAATCAGGTATAGTTGTGGATGGGACAGTGTGAGAGGATGCTGCATCAGAGCTGAAATAGCACATTTTTATATTAGTTTGTTTTCTTGGTAATCTAACAGAAATCCCATGTACTCTATCTCCTTAATGACTGATAACGGCTGTATTGCAGAGCTTCTTATCTACATGGACATGCAACAATCATTTGTAATCATGAATCCCAACAAACAATACTAGAATTGTGCACACGCTTGACAACTAATAAACCTTTTTTGTCTGGGAGTTTGCTTCTTTTTAAAGCGAACTTACAGAATCCAGCGACCGCACAAAGGTCAGCACATGCAGCTGATATCATGAGCAGTACTGGAAAAATTCTAACTCTCCTGGTTATTTCATTCGACCCACCTTGCTATCTCCCTGTGGTTCCATTGGTGTGAAGACACATTTTCCAGTCCAGCCCGTTTACAGTTTCACAGTGACAATAAAAGGATGCCAGCACATTCATTACACATCTCTGCCACGGAGAAATAGCAGTGGTGTGATAGGGTGGGGCCGCTTTAGATATATTTGCAGACCTGTTCTCATTTAATCTTTCCATGACACAAGGACCTGCTTCATTTTTGCATGCCTTTCTTTTGTTACTGCTCCACTCAGCAGCTTTCCACTCCAAACCACAACCATTTTTATCCCCATGACGATGTGGAATAACGTCTTTTAGCCTTTATTACCCTGAGCTGCGGAGTTAACAGCTCCCATTCTTCATTGTCAGGAGCAGTGCTAGGCTACAGTACTTATCTTATGTGACCAACATGAGGAATACAGAGACTTACTGGAAAATAACTTAAATACCTGGCGAGCAGTTTGTTAAATAAGTCGACATTAAACTGGCTAACTACAAACTACTTTGCAGGAAAGGAGGCGCAACTTTCACAGCACTTAGCATGGTGGAAAGTATGATTACAGGGTGGTGTGTAGGTGTTTATCTGCAATCTGGGTTCAATCTCTAAATGAGATGAAACACATTTTACTCCAAAACAGCCACAAGAGTTGCATGTTTGTTTCAACTTGTGAAGTTCTTGTATTAATGCAAACAGTTGCATGCTTATACATCAAGCTCATGACCAGTCAAAGTGGTGTTTCATCCCTGATCTCTTCACACAGTCTTCGGTTTTATTTCACCAGTCACACATCAAACCAAACTAACTAACAAACCAAACTAAAGGTGGGGTGTTGATTCACTAACAATCATTTTACATTACACAGAGGTTTTTTCATTTAACTTTAATGGTAATGGTGCTTTATTTTTTCAGTGTATATTTTGAAGTTTGTCTAGTTTGACCATGATTACAGCCTTTCTGAAACGTTAACTTTCTTTCAGTTGCATAACTTCTCTCAATTATTATCCAAATCCAGAAAAAAACAAGAATAAAAGCTGTCTTTAAGGTTTTCATGTGTGAGTTCAAGACAAAAGAGCATCCAGACTTTGCTGTTGTCACATTCTTTATGTTGTTGTGGAGGAATATTATGAAACAGACGAGAGACGATGCTGCCCACTGCCTCTTTATTTACCATGTCTTATTAGCAATGCTTGGATCTGAGCTAAATTTTGATCAGGTCTCTGCTTTTTCTCTCCACACTCTCTTTGCCTCTGTGTTACCCTCCGCCTTTCTACTTCATCTCTTTCTATGAGCCGTTTGCATAAATGACCTGGCGCGTCAGCACAGACCCGGCAAACCGTCCCAGTTGCAGTCAGCACCCACGGTGAAGATGCGAGGGGCTGGAATGCAGACACAGACTGCTCTCAGCTGGTGAATCCGTCCAGCAAACAACACAGAGAAAATGCATACAGTAGGTCTACTTTTAACAATGCAATTCACAGGATTTCCCCGAGTAGTGTAAACTGTCCTATCACAAAGCCAACACATTAAAAAGGTGTCCTCTTCTTTATTTCCAAAACTTACTAAACTCGACAGAAGACTGAGGAGTTTTTCAAACAAACTGGATGAAGGAATGTGCCGGATAATGTCGTTGGAGAGATCGAGCTACAAGCACGTTTATTTTACAGAATATTTAATGTGTGTTATGTATTCAAAGTAGCAGAGCAGACAGTTTGTGTTTGACATCACCGGGATGGTATGAATTCTAATGTCCCATCATTTTCTAAAGGCTCTTTGTTTTCTCGCCTCTGTTGTCGAACTGTTCCATACCCACTGTGTAACCATAGTGACAGCATGGAAATCCAGACAGCTGGAATTAAGAACAAATTCTCAGAAAAATAAGAACATATTGACGTTTTAAAGGACATTTCTCAGTTGTGGTAAAAAATAAAAAATACTTGGCAAAAACTGTGAAGCACAGAATTAACAGCAGCCACCAGCCAAACGCTTTTAAAATATGCATGTGGCTGGTAGATCTGCTTCACACAGGCCAAAAAAACAATGGCGTTTTTACCAAATCTGAACGGTCACTTAACATTTGGTTGGCGGACAAAAAAAGTTCTTTCTGGTAATAGTTCTGTGAAACAAGAATAGTAAAACCAGTAACCAGTAGAAGTAACCAGTACACATGAAACTCAGTGATGCTGTGTCATGTTTCTGCCTCCACACACTGAGATATAGACAACCTTTCAAATGATGTATACATATCAACATACATATCCTTTCACTCATTTTGGAACAGTTGGGTGAAGACGGACAAATGATTCTGCAATCAATCCAAAATCCTGTTCCCTGCTCAAGATAGCCTGACGAACCATCAGGAGACAGGGCGGCAGTAATCACAGCACTCTTTCCACCTATGGACACTACCAAAACAGGACTGGGAAGACCTCTGAACTGAACCTAGGTTTAGTTTTCCACTGCACCACCTGGCGCCTGATGTCTCCAAATGCCGGCTGAACTCAAACCTCGATGATAAAACAGACTGCTCCGGCCAAACTTGTGTGACAAACTGCTGACATACAGAGCTTTATCTGCGGCTCAGAGCTCACACTTTCACCATATACTGCCGCCTTTATAAGAAGCTTATGTATTTATGCTTCATGTGATCTCCTCATGGGCTCGTCAGTTTGTTCAGATCAGCGAACCACCATGACTAACTACCTTTAAAATTAGAGCAGTCTGCCTGTGGATCTTAGGGACTCTCACTGTGGATTCTTTTAAAAGAAACCTCAAGACACATCTTTGTAGTCTGGCTTTTACTGACGGCGCCTAGTCAGGTTTTATTGTTGGTTTTTAATGTTTTTTTTTAATCCATTGTCTGAAATTTTTATTTAGTTTAATATTTTATTGATTATTTGTGTGATTCTTAAGTCTTGCAAATTGTATGTAATTGTTTGCTTTCCTACTCTTTTTGGTTCTTGCTGCTTTATTTCACACTGGGAAGTACTTTGGGCTGCATGTCAGCATAAAAGATGTTTTTTTTTTTGAAACACGAAACATGTCATAGCACAGATTGTATTAAGGTTATTACAACACTTCACTATAAAGCATAGTAGAGGCATGATATAAGAAAGAAGGCACAGTATTTTGTGCTGCAGAGAGACTATTATCTATATTTACACTGCTATCAGTTCCCATAGGCAAAATACAGAGCTGGATTTGACCCTGATGAGCTCCAGTGAGGATGTCTGTGTGTGAGAGAGAGAGAGTGAGTGTGGGTGGTGGTATCATCCACCATGGATGTGCTCTCTCTCCCCACTCATCTCTTATGTTCACTCAGCTCTTCAGCACCGTCTCCTTCAGTGCAGCACACAGTTCTACATACAGTAAAAGATAAATTCATAATCTGTATGTTCAAATGTGTCATGTTTAGGTAACCCTTTATATTCAGGTCCTTATGATAACAATAATAAGTGTTCAGTAATCGGTTATAATCCATCTTTAAGTCCTTATAATATGCTTATTAACATTATTAGATTACAGATATTTACAAACACTCGTAAGTTATTTCGTTGAAGTTGAAAACTCGTCAAATGCTTTTTACTGCTTTATTGAGACAAATGCATCCTTTTTTATGCATACATAACATTTCTAAGGAGACTTTTTATAAATAAATAAAACAAGTAATGCTTATTACAAGGGGCCTAAATATAAAGTCTTATTAGTGTTTATGAAAAGCCAGGACATCACAGGACATTGTGCCTGACCACCGCACCACGTGGGAGAGATAAACAAATCACAAGCCATTAGGCGTCAGCACTGATGACGGACTGCACCACAAATGTGAGTTGACGCTGCTTAACATGCAAGAAATGTGAACACAGCACATCACACAGCACTGTTATCGTCAGCCTCGAGCCTGCGAGTATGATGTGGGGTAAAATTATGTAAATACATTCCATGACACCTCATCGAGCCCGGGTAACGTAGCTCTGTCAGAGGATGGACAACATGATTCTCACTGCAGCAGCACTGCAGCGGCCTGCATGGTTCACATGTACTGACCACTGCAGTGTCGCCAGTGCCTTTCATAGAGTGTCTTTCTTCAATTAACAGCACTATCATTACTTGAAAATCTGTGTACATTCAGTCAGTTCAATTGCTTTGTGACTATTAAAGGGACAGATTGGTTTCTGGGGACGATTCCATTTTATTGCAATGTGGGTGTTGTGGACATCATTCAAATCAGTTATGAGAAAAAATTGATTCTCAAGAGATTTCAAAGATCACAGCAGTCCAATGAAGAATGAAAGATGATCAGTCAGACGAAAAAAGTTGTCAAGAAGCTGACATCTTTTCACCAGATGCTCTTAATCCCAACTGAGAAGATGATGTGTGTGCAACATTACATCAAGTACAAGTGGTATACAGACCAACTTCCTGGTTCAACATACTGCTGTGGATGATTGGGTCAAAACGCAGCATTTACCTTCCTTACCTCAGAATAAGCTTGGCGAGCATGTGGGCATGTTTGTTTGCTTATTTTGACTTCTTTACAATTAATCCCAACCACATTAATGTGCCCGACATCTCAGAAGTTACTTTGGTGAATACAAAGTTATTATAGATTCCAGTTTATTAGGTTTACAAGCTAAAACCAATACAGTCTAATACAACTGTCTCACATTAAGTCCTCCCTTAGTGAAGGTTTTACCGTCCAGTTTTTGTTGATTCAGCAGTGTGATCATTTTGGAGGATGTAGATGGAACTGTTGAACTGTAAACTGAGTTATTTCTCGTATTTAGCCTTCCTTTGTGATATAAGTGTCTCGGACAAATTAACCATTTCAATGAATGGAGCTTTTTGTCACAAATGTGTCTGAACTTAGACCCCAAACATTGTGATTATCACCTGTGGGACTAAAGAAAAATGAGAGGGGAATATTCAGTCGCCATTATACAAATAACTTCCACACTGCTGCTGCGAGCCATTCAATCTGTTTCAATGTACTAAAGCCAGATACTATCTAACAAGAGAGCCGTTTGTTTCACCACAGCTCTGCTGTAACGGCCACAGAAGCTTTAGGACCCTCTGAATGAGAGAGATACGTCCAAAAGAGATTAAGAAGAGGAAACACGTAGATAAACGTACAGCAAGACAGATAGCTAGACAGAAAAAAGAAAGAAGATAGCTGCAGCTTTAAGGTGAAAAACAGACAGAAGGCTACAAGAGGAGACAAGAGACAGGAACAAATTGGAGATTTGTACGGATACGTAGCATTAGTGAAGTGAAGGAAATAAAAAGAAAGGTTAAACTCAAGAAAAGCAGACTGCTAAGAGGAAAAGCAAGGATAGAGACCCTGTTCAAATCCATCGAGGAGAATGATTAACTCAAAGTCGTAACAAGGGCAACACGATAAGATACAAAAAATAAAATTGACACATTGAAGTATCATTCATGATCAGCTGGAAAGATCATTTTTGCATCACTATTTCTATCAAAATGAATAAAGGCATGATGATGTGACTTTGAACATCTGCAGAAGTTATATTTTATTTTGAACATAGCCATATTATGATTGTGATAATATCTCAATGACCTGTGCAGCACAAGTCGCAACACATCATGACAATTAGTACAGAGTCTTACTACCAGTGGCTTTCTACATAAAATGCACATGTTGTGAGATATATAACATTTCTTTATTGCAAACATTTTCACCAAAATTCTTGAAGAGGCTTCTTTGGAATTAACTATCCTACTCATGTACATGTTTTGAACAGCAGAGTACGAGAAAGTTATAGTCCACAGAATAACTGTTTTCACACACACTTTCACAGACAAAGTCAAACCCCATCTGTGTCTCGATGCACTTATTGCTTTCGTCCCCAGGCCCACAAACAGGAAGCACATCCTATGTTCTGATTGTACAGACTGCACACACACACACACACACACACACACACACACACACACACACATCCACACATCCACATATTCCATGGGATGTGCACCTAATCTCAGCTGGAGGGGAAAGGGGATGCTGGTAACAGCCACTCTCTCCTGTGTCTTTATTTCCTCTGGAGGACATAATAATTTCACATGAATCTGTCCTCTTTCACTCCAGCTAACCTCCCACAGGGAAATCCAAAAGTTAACTTTTTAATTCAACAAAAGCGAAAAGACAAAGAACTCCTCTGTGCACTGCTGCAATGGATTCAAGTCATATTTTGGTGAGAGAGTCATCTCCTATATGAGAGTCTGGACTGTCTGAAAGCCTTCGCAGTGGAGCGATGATTCATGCAGTGACACGAGGAGAGAAGGGTTTCCTTGGAAATACACGACAGGCTTTTCACTCCGATTTGAAAAGTACAGTTTTTACAGACAGTCACATACACACACACACACACACACACACACAGGGAGACACACACACACATTGAGTGGGGTTAGGAAGCTTTCTGACAGGCAATGAGCTCATGAGATCTGAATGTCTTCCTGCAGTGAATGCTTTTCTGTGGCTTTTCTCACAACTATTTTCCTTTTTTCTCACACTTTTTTTGTCTGCTTCCCTTTTCACATACACACACACACACAACTAGCTCTTCCAGTGTAATTCTTCTATCTGCTCCATTTAGAGTGAATATAAGAAACAAAAAAAGCTTAATTCTGGATTTAGTTTTCTTAATCTGATAAGCTGTTGTGTATTTCTGTTACCAAAGGAATAGCAGGTTTTGGGTTGCTAGGTTGGCGATTTAGCCCTCGGTTTAATGTGTCTGCCTGAGTGTCGGTGTGTGTGTGAGAGTGTGCGGGTAAACATTCAGCTTGACAAATGGCCAGTGGTCTAAATCAGACTCAATTAAGATTTATGGTGGGCGAGGTGCCCCGAGTAAAGAATTCAGATGGTTAAAGTGTGGATGTGCTTCGATTTGTGCATGTAAATGTTTATTTTTTATTTCAATTGTACAAATAAAATCACAATAAAAGCAGATAAAAATGTAATATGATAATCAGCTAGATGTGTCAGAGCTTTAATATCTTTAAACATATCTCTTATGCAATGAGAGTCTTTACAGCTGTTCAGTTAACAGCAGAAGCTGCATCATAAACACACAGAAAATGGCTTTCAGACGTCTTTCCAACCACACGTGTGCCTGACATCAGGGCAGCGTGGGCCTCCTTCATAATTGGAGTGTTTGCAGATATGTAATTGCAAACATGCTAAACACAGCTGGAACGCTACTTTGAATTACATAGAATTCACGTCATGGAGGTTAAATATAAAGTGCTTGCTAGAGATGAAACAGGCGTGTGCATGTGTGTGTCCTTGTATTTTTATCTCTGTGATGGCTGTGACTGTTACCGTTTATATTGCATGGATCGTATGTGAAAGCGTTGCAGTTATTTTTTTTATTTCAAGCCTTGGATGTAGTTTTTCTCACTTCCAATTTGTGTGTTAATTACCATTGAGGTTGACAGTGCAAGCAGTTTACTACGACCTCTTTTACTGTTCTTGTTCAACAACAACCTCTAGTGGCTGTAGCTTTTATTACTGCAGCGAAGGAGGAAGTCAGTTGAGGTAGTATAAAGAACAGAAAAGACTGTATCCGGAGATGTTGGGGATGATGGTTGGGTAACAGAAGTACAGGAGTTTCACCCAGGAGACCACTGCGTCCACTGAGAAACCACAAGTCAGTATATAACCTAACTGCAGTTATGTATGTAATGTAGGTACGGTACACTTCAACAGTCATGTTGTTTGGGAACGGTGAAATGTGTCTTGTTGGGAGTCACTGGAACTCAACCTGTTCAGTTGTTCTGGAGTAATTATGTGTTGGGTTTTGTTTATGTTCCTTAATGCTGTTTCTTTGACATGTACACAGCACTACAAATTAGCTTCATCCACCAGACAAATGATGGTAAAATATGCTACTGGCTGGTCGTCCTGGGTATCGAGCTTCGATACTTTGTAATGCCATTAGATAACAAATTGCAATACATAAGGGAGTCAATCTCATCAGCCCCAGTAAGCCAATAAGGATGCAGCATGCTTTATCGCCAATATCGGATAGTGTTGTTGATTGGCTGTCTCGAGGCATGCAGAGGAAGCACTAGGTTGCGCACAGTGACGGGCACACCACATGTGATTTCCTAAAATTGGTTGTATTGGAAAAGACCTGATCCTGACCGTTTTATGCATTCATTCAGGGTCAGGTGAAAAATTAACTCTTGAATGTGAATGTTTAGTAGATAAATGTTTTTGTTTTTGGCTGGTGAGTGAATCAGATCTACCACACAGTTGTATATTTTTTTTACCAGCATTTGCCTCGTGGACAGTGCTAATTTTGGACACTGTTCACTGGTGTCTTCTGATGGGTGTGAGTATTCGTATCTGACTCGAGGGCTAGACTTTTAATTTGAGGGCTAAAGTTAAAATAGGATTAGGGCGAGGTCGGGGGTGCAGTGCAGATGGTGAGGGTTAGAGCTATGAGCCAGAAAATGACTGAAGTCACAAAGGGTCCTATGAAGTATAGTAACACATGCACAAGTTTGTATGGTGTGTGTGTGTGTGTGTGTGTCCATCCTCTGGGAACAGACAATCATTTATCACCACATGGACTCCCTTTAGTGTCAGCTGGGGAGCATTTCTGCTGGTGTCTAAAGGAACAAAAAGGGGAAGGCCAGTCCTCCCCCTCCTCATCTTAGTCACTCTTCTCCTCCCTCAGCGTCCCTCTGTCCTCCACCCCCCTCCCCAGCACTGGCACACT
The DNA here is from genome assembly GCF_900880675.1 of Sparus aurata. Classification (NCBI taxonomy): domain Eukaryota; kingdom Metazoa; phylum Chordata; class Actinopteri; order Spariformes; family Sparidae; genus Sparus; species Sparus aurata. The sequence goes on along the minus strand of NC_044190.1, from coordinate 7,153,766 downwards.
GCTCTTTCTGTGGTATCCAACCAAAAACAACTGGACCATTTTTAGGGGTTGCTGTGCAAATCACAGCTTTTTAATCAAATGGGGTTTTTAAAAGAACAGTCCGAGCGGTCTGAGCAACTCTTTGGATGCCAGCAGCTCGCCGTTATGCTTTATGGGACGGTTGAATCGGTTGCTTAATGCTCAGAAATTGCTTTGAATATGAAACAGAATTCAGGCCGTCTGTGCTTTTATTTCCCAACGTCTCTGGCTGAAGGTCATTTGGCAGACAGAGGGCTGGCTGACCTCAGCCTTCTGGAGAGGTCAGTTTCCTGCACAGAGAAATCCCACTGTGGCCATTGTGCTTCTCCCTTGAGCCCCGTGGACTGAGAGCAAAACTAAAACTGACAGGAAGGTAACTCAGGGCAACAATCAATGCTTGGGCTGGCCACTGTTGCCCCCTGCGTTGTCAGAGGACACTAAAGTTGCCCTTGAACAAACTGAGTAGATCTACTGTATGGGTTTGTTCATCCTACTTGTGTCTTATGTAAGAGAGCAGCTGTGAACTGCAGGGCTCCATTTAGCTTCTCTGAGATGAAGCTGAACAGTGTTGAGGATGCAGACACACACATTCACAGGAGTTTTAGGTCAAAAGACAGCAGATAATATCACAAGATCTCCAACACTTGCAGTGCAGATTTAGTAGTAGTGGTGGAAGTTATCCACCCACCTACACATACTGTAATGTGTCTGCCAACTCACATTTGTGCCCTCCCACCTACGTCCACACACTCTCCACACATAGACATACATGCAATCACAAAGCAAATGAGAACAGAGTGTCCAGATATAGTAATAATGATCCCCTGCCGTGCCCTGATGTGTGAGCTGCACAGTTTTCTGATACACCACTGAGAGCAGCAGGTTGAGTGCTGCCGAAATCTTTTCACTCCGTTACATTAATTGACTCATTTTCAAGTCACAGGAGTCAAGTATGAACATTTACAGCCTTTTTAACAGCATCCCAACACAATGTATGATAATGCTGACACAAACACAAGGCAAACTCCCTTTAATGAAGCCTAAAGGGTAACTACACTAATTTTACCCAATAAAGTGTGTTTACAGGTCTTGGGGAGTACGGCTGCATATGTGAATAAAGTAGCATAAAGCCTTTTGTGGCTCCAGAGGAAGCTACATGTAATATGATACATTGCCTCTAGAGATGTCACTCAATAGCTAAATTGCATTGTGGGTAATGTAGGCACCAGGTTTTGAAATGCAGTCCACTGGTCTAACTTTGAACTTCACTTCTATAACACTGTTGGACTCATACGGACAGTTCAAACACAAATTATTTAAAGCGATACAACTGAATCAGAGATCCTCCTCAAGCTTTGTAAACTCACTTTAATGTGTACAATTAGCAAGTATTGTATCTGAAAGAATATCTATCAAAATGACAAACACCAGTGTGTGATAGAGCTGCAACTAACAATCACTCTTATTATCCAAAACGCTGCAAATTAATTTCACAATGAAGTGCTTATTTGTTAGTGAATAAAATGACCAAAAATTGGGAAAATGCGCATCAGAGCCTAAAGTGTCGTCCAACCAACAATCAAAGCCCAAAGACTCTTCAATTACTGTCATAAATGACAAAGACAAGCAGCAAATCCTCACATTTAGGAAGCTGGAACCATTGAATGTTTGAAATATTTGCTTCAAAATTAAATACCAATTCATGGAGCAGCTCCCGCTTGTAAAAAATGAGCCATTTTTTAAAAGATGCGAAAACATCAGTCAGAGATTTTAAAAACATTTAAAAAAAGTAGTTTGTTCTTTGCAGTATTTGATTCATGTAAACGCCACTCAACTCAACTCCTCAGCAGTGTCAAAAGTCCTGGATGAAGAACTGAGCCAGAACTTATGGGCCAAAGTTATACACAGAGGGACGATTCTGCTCATGAACAAACTGTATAATCACATCATCCAGCAATTTAGAGAATGCATCCGCCTCAGGTATTAAAAAAATCATATTATAATGTTCAATTTGAGGGTTAATGATATTTGGAAGCAATATATTGGGTAAACCTCCAGGCCCGAAGCAATGATTGCCAGTAGACTAAAGTGTTGGTGTTAAAAAGCTAAAGAGCTTAAGTCTCCTCGCACAGAAGACGCAGTCCAGTAAGGTCACGTTTGAAAGCAAAGGCCGTGGATTTAAAACATCCAGTGACCTACTTCTGTCAGAGGAAACAGTCGTCTGTCTCTCTCTGTTTGTTGTGTTGTCAATCGTAGTGAGACACAAATCACATATACAGTATTTGACATTTATATCCGTTTCTGACACACACACACACACACACACACACACACACACACACACACACACCCTCACAATAAATAAGATTGGTGGTTCCCAAATTTTCTTAGACCAGAGCACCAATGTTTGTCACCCAATCCCCAATATAACCTGCATATAAAGTATCCACAGATACCTTTACAGTTTAATATTTTATATTAGGTTATATTGTTAATCTAATAATTTAAATAATACACGTCTATTCTCAATTGCTCCATCAGCTTCTGCAGACTTACAAATAAATAAACAATTAAATATGTAAAACTGTTCAATGCGTTTCTTTAATTCCTTCAAGGACAAACTAACAAACCACAAAGTGTTTGTGAGGATTTCTTGATATTTATTCTGCTGACTGAGAACTCCTGAGCTGAGTGTGTTGTGTTACTATGACAACCACCAATTACCTGAGTTTTTTAGTATGGTAATTTCGAGATTCAGCGCTTTTCTCTTTTGCTGTTTGATTGGTCTGATTCGAGCACATGTTGCCGGTCTGACCATTATCATTTTGTCAAAAAACATACATGACTTGATGAGTCATCGACAATCTATTTCTCCTTTTGTCTTACTTCATGTGTTGTTGATGTTAAACAACATTAGACAGCAACACATTAGCTTATGACTCATTAAATTAGAGCAGACACTTAATTTAGAATCCCATCTTACACCTCTTCCATTGAGCTTTTGAATTGAGCTTCTGATTTATCAGGTATGCAGATGTGCTAATGAGTATAAGTAGATAATCCATAGTGTAAATCTCCTCCTTTAGTTGCTCTGTACTGGTGTTAATAAGCCGAGTCAATAAACATGACATGTCACTGGATGCTCATGCCACATGTGCACATGTCTTTGTCCTCATTGCAGATCACTGCACATTGTAATGTTGGAGGTCAAACCAGACTGTACAAATCTTGGACTGATACTAAGTACTGGGGACTGTCTCTCTAGAACACTGTCAGTCTGTCTGTGTGTGCTGAGGGGAAGAGGGCTGTTTAGCCCCGTCAGCAGAGAGGCTCTCGTCCTGTTTCCCTCCCAAGGTGACTTCTCTGCTGTTGGCAGGCACAGCCATGAAAACAGCTCCCTAGACTCCCTCTCCCTCTCTGTCTCTCTCTGCCTCTCCCACACAACCGTCATCTTTTAGATACCACCCGGTAATGTGCTTTCATACCTTTTCTTTTTACAGAGATGTCAAAGCATGTTTTAGTCTTTTCTTTTTTTTCTTCACTCCGTCCTCCTCACTTCATTTTCATAATGGCAGGCAGGAATCAAAATGCAAGCAAAGACAACAAAAATTCTCATTAAAATTCTCTTCCATGCTCTTGGCCTTGTCTACAGTCAGATTTAGGTACTGGTTGAGAGCCAACACATTGGCACCTGACCTTTTCCTCTTTCAGTTCTCATAGTGGAGAGCGTCGACCCACGCAGCGGCGCACACACCTCCCACACACCACTCTCACACACAGGAGGAAAAATTGTACTTTGAGCGCAATCGTCTGTAAATGTGTGTGCTCAGAGACTGCAGGCAGGAAACGACGCCATTCTGTATCAACACAACTTCTGTGTGGAGCTCACAGGTGTGTAACCACCAGTGTGAGTAAATAGGCCATTGTCCTGTGACTACAGTGGGTCATCTATTTTGGTCCAGGTTAATTCTCTTCATGGGAGTAGGTGCGCTAATTTCCTCTCTGTTTGAGTCCTCCTGTTTCTCTCTCTTCCCCTCTCTCGCTTTTTGTTAGTGTCTCTCGCTCTCTCTCTCTCCCTTCCTCTGTTAATTGATTAAGAGGATTCAACTGGCTGCTGCTGCGTTAAGCACAGTCTGCAACCATCAAACACACATGGGCGCATGTAAACAGTCTGACACACCTACTCTAAGATCATCTTGAAACTGATAATGCATACACACACTCACACAAATGTTGATGCTCCCTCTACTTATGTTTATTCCACAAAGATTTTAAATATTCTAAACCGTACTGAACAAACTGACAAGCTGAACCCTAAATTCAACCCCAAATCAGGTTCCAACCAGCCACAATAAAATGTAAGCACTGTATGTTTGTGTCACCATGATCCTTCAATCTGTATGTGTCATATGTACCATAATGATATTTCTTTGTCACATCACATTAACATTACATGTATATTAGGTGACTTTCATGTCATTACAGCAGGGACCACTGTTCAGGGTGGCATTTCAACATTTATAAGCATGAATCTTCTGGACATTTTAAAGTATTTTAAGCCAAAACATAATCTTTTCTGAACCTTACAATGTGTGTTTTGTACCTAAACCTAACCTGACCATAAGCATGGTGTTAGCACAACATAAAATTGAAAACTGAACCCAAAGAATCATAAAGCTGGCACATAAAGACTATATGTTTCAACATATCTGTGGTATGCCAAGGCATACATTGTCAACATTTTATATGGACATTGGGTTGGTCTTAACCCTAAAAATCTGCCTTGTAGGAACTTGCTTTCATCCTGAAATGATGGCTGAGTCACCATTATGTGACAGTATTTTCAGTTTCATTTACATTTATTTATCTTTTGCCCAAAGTTACGTACAAATGAGGTACGATACAAGCCACGATAGAACGAGGAGAAGCCACAGTATGACTGACGCACACTGACACTTGCCGAAATCCAAAATACTGAAGTTATGACTGGAAGCTCTTAGAAAGCCTCTGTAAGCCAGAATGTGCATTCTATGATGGGAATCTTTCTTTTAACTAGTATATAAATCACTATCTGTCGTAGCCACAGCGGGACTTTAGGAGATACGCTGTACTCCCAGAACCTGCTAGCAAACAAAACACAGAATCAGTATGGAAATATTTACCAGTTCTCATATTTTTATTGTTAGAATGAATGAATTAAATACCTTAGACAAACAAATCTGCCAAATATTATCACCAACACCACATCTCTCAACAATCCATATGATAACTGGATTTGAAAGAGAGTACTGTACAAATTAACAGTACCTATAAGACACATTCTAGTCTTGAAATACCAGGCCAAATACTGCATATCCCCTCTGAGTCTCCTTCCAATAAAGTTTGGAAGGAGACTCAACTCCTACACGGATAAAAAAGAATAACTTCCTCACACCCAGAATGAATTGTCGCCTGCAATACGCTGTATATTGGAGAATCTAATGTTGGTCTTCTATCATAGTCAGCCTGTATTTCTAATGGGAGAACAGTCATCCACATTAACACACATCCTCAGGCAGCAGCAGCATCCTGATAACCTTGCACAACCCGGCAACTCTAGCACCAGTCAAAAACTCATCTTCACTCCTCCACAGACAAACGCACACACACATGATGAGAATTACACCTCAAATAACCATCACAGTCCGTTCTAACCCCGAAGCCCAAATTGCAGGGTGACATGGTTAAAGTTGTTCCCGTCCACAGCGTTCTTACCTTTGTGACAGTCATGCAGAATCAGTGGGTGAGGAGCAGGCCAGTGTCCCCTTCAAGCAGAGAGCAGCGCCGCAGGAGTGGCAGAGTGATGAGGAGGAGAGGAGGGCAGCTCTGCTGAATATGCAGAGAGAGGGAGAGAGGAGGAGGGACAGACAGGTTAGTGTGTCTGGCTCACTAAGTACGGAGGGGCTGATTGCTGCTGCAGTGAAGTAATGGCTGGCAGCCGGCATGCGGTTGGTTACTACAACAGGGAAAAGCTCCTCGCTAGGATACACCCCTCCCACCTCCGTCCCTAACTGCTCACACGCATACACACACACACACACAATGTGATGATGCTCTCAAAGTCTGGCTGCCCTACTCTCTCACTCTCTGTCGCTCGCAATATGATTAGTGATGGGCTAATACAGCTTATTGATGACCAGTCAGGCACAGCTTCAGGAGGAGGCGGGAGCAGTGCTGCCTGGGACAGGAGAGGAGAGGACTGCAGAAACAGAGAGAGAAAGGGAGGGAGGATGGGAGGGAGGGAGGGAGGGAGGGAGGGAGTTGGACGTTGTGTCGCAGTCTGCTACTCAGGCATGGAGCTGGCTGCACGTCATCTGGTGTGTGTAAATGTGCGTGCGTGTGTCCTCCTGTGTGAGTGACACACACATTGATGGGAAGAGACAAGGACATGTTTTGATTTCTGCACTGAGTTAACTCAACACCACACTGAATAGAGTTATTTCTCTTTGTAGAGACGATATAGGAAATCGAGGAACATGCACATGGACAGACACAAGATCACAGATGTCAAAGTTGTATTGCTGTACTTATGTGAATTTGACTTGTTTGTTTATCTCTACATGTCTCACCGTCAGCCTCTGCACGTATCCTTTAATTTCACACTAAACCAGGGCTGAACAAAAATTCATAGCTCAATGTGTGGAATTAAATTCTGATCATTTCATATTGCACTTATTTTTAGGAATTCTGTAGCTTAAATCAATTGAGATGCAATCAAAACGAACAAACATCAGTTATTAACAGATGAAAAGTCAAGTGAAGTTTCAGAGTCCAGTCACCATTTCTGGAGCATCACAGCATCGTAGCATCTCCAAAACAACTGAAATGGACACTTGTTTTAAAACGTAAAAGAAACTGATGGAAAAAACATTAAATGATTCCATACAGCTGGTCTGGATAACTCCAAGCCCAAATTAAATTCAAAAGACATTATTCATACCCTCAAGAACGGTTGAGCTTGTGCAGCTCAGAAGGAGTCTGTGCAAACACTTTTAGCTAAATAAAGCTTTCTTTAGGCTAAAAAAGGGTCAAAATTTTACAAACGTCATCACTTCAACGTACTGATACACTGATGCTAGTGCAAATTAAAATTGAGCACCTATGTTCTTACTCTTGACCCTCTAATGTTAAATTGAAATGTTCTTGGATCTTTCTGAAAACTAACATCATCCACTATTATAGCTCTTGTTTTTCGCAAGTTTTGTCTGAGTGAAACAAGATTTACTGAAATGATAATCATGATCATAAAACAACCTTAATGACACTTGAACGCTGGTTCTAATGCTAAACTCTGTAATCTACATCCTAGCTCTTCCAAGTCTAAAATCCAAATACATATGTCAAAGAAATCAGAAATGCTGTGACATGTTCAGGTTGGAGTTGTTCACGTTTTCCTGGTGAGCATGAGAGTATAGTAGCACAAAGGCGCCCACACTCACAGAGCAACACATCTTTGTCATACTAATTGTGTAAAGAGAGGGATGCTAGAGACAAGCCAAGATTCCAACTCAGTTACCATGGCTTAACTTCCCGTAGCTGTGTGAGACTCTTCTCTAGTGGCTGCAGCCCACAATACTGGCTTTGTTCTGTTCCTCCTAAAGTACGTTCATGTATGCAAGTGTGTACTGTAAGTGTCTGCACATGCTGGAGTGAAGGTCAGGAGGACAAAGACAAAAGGAGCCCGGACTGAGTCACCTGAGAGAAACAGTCCATCGCAGGCAGGTCATGATGGTTTTGGGTCTTCCCATGTTGTTACTGAATGATCACTCTGCTCCTCAATCTCAGTCTTTGAGAGTCTCATCTAAGAGCCCCACTCTCAGCATTTCCTGTGGAGAACAATAGTATTTCCTGTGTTAGGAGTAGAGGGAGAGGGTCTTCAAAATCTGTATGAGGAGATATGTGGTCTGTTGCCAAAGTTAGGCAATGATAGCACTTAGTTGTGCACGATAGGCATGTGTTGTTGCTCATATGACAGTTTGTTCTGCATTGTTAGATACACATAAAGGCTGTTAAAATAAATGTATTGACAGTCTTGTTAAAAGCATTTTCGATAATTCCTCATGAAGTTTAGAATTACAGATCATTTGAATGAATAGAACACAAGCAGGTTTGTTCTATGACCTGCAGGAGCATGACCTAGTGTGACATTTACATGTCGTGCCATTGAAGTTCAGTTTTCCAGGATGTTGGAAGTACGTAATCGTCCAGTTCACATCATGAAAAGGTGTTGGAAAGAGACTTTATCCACTGGGTGGAGGTGGCAAATACAGGAACCTCCCGACCAGACAATGTCTCACATGTTCCACCAGACCTCTGCATGCTCCTATTAAAAGAAAATGGAGGAGGGAGAAGAAAGAACTTTTCTTTTTTTCTTTCATACGCATGGATGTCAACAAGCTTCAATTTAAAATAAGGAATGATAAACACGAGAGGCCACCGTCTGGCTTGGCTGTAGGCTTTAAATCCACAATTCCTCTCTGTTCCAGTAAATTATAGTGAGTCTGTTTCGCATTAGGAATTTCATTTCCCTGTTGTTTACTATTCTGACTCTCTGACAGCTGGGTGACCTGGAGGACTCCACCATATTTAACAGTGTGCTGCCATCTTGTGGGGAAATCATGTAATTAGTCGTTTGGCTCAAATATTGCCAATGGATTTTAATATCCCTCCTTTCTCAGAAGACTTTTTCGCAAAACAATGTAAAGCAAGGAGAGTTATGGTCCTGTACATTTTACAACTAATTAACTTTATAATTAGCAGATTTTGTTAATTTTTTGTCTCAATGATTTTCATTAAGTATTTAAATGGATATAAATTACTGAATGTAAAAACCATTAATCAAATTCAGTTAAAACGTTAATGAATTTTGTTCAGATCAGTTTTCAGTCTACTTGTATTCGTTTATATGTCAGACCTGCCACATCCAATATGGCGGCGACTTCGTTCGACGTACGATCCAGCGGCCCGATGCGGTGCCGACGTGCATGTGTCTGTGGGTGCACCTGCTAAAGGTGTGATGGGCGCCTGTGAAGCAGTGGGACATCACCTCATTAATAGCTTGGCAGATACCAGGTAAGGTCTTTGACACTTTGCCAGTCATTTAAATATAACAACAATTATGTATCTGTATTTAAATCCCTGCTGTTGGCGAGACAGTGATGTGGCAGTGTTCCATTGTGTTCATATAGAGCTTAACCCTGAAAGTAAAGTAACTTAAACTGTAGCTTGGTCATAGATAGTATGTTCGCCACTAATAAATACTATCATTACAGTTGGCGTTAATGTTCGTTTTTTTGGCTAACTTACTGCCGAGGTCAACTGTGACCAAGCTAGCTACCTGACAAAGGACGAAATGGCTAAGCTAATGTCACTTTTAGCTAACTGTATTTATAGAACTGTCTATTCTGATGGCTGTTTTCTACCTGACAGAGTGAGCTATTTTTAATTATATATCTATAAAGAAGTAGGGCTAGTTGTCCATTCTTATAGATAGTTCCTACCTTTCACAATGAGCTAGCTAACGGTACATTACCTAACGTAATGTCAGAACACTGGACTTGGGGTGGTCAAACAAATATGGCGTCCGTTCCTGTTTGGACATATTCGGGAAAAAACTTTGTGGTAGTGAAGGAAGAGTGACAAATCATGTTTTGATCCTGCTTGAATTGTGCCATGAACTACACATAATATGTTTGACATTTTAAAAGATTATTCGTCAAATCAAGAAAGTCTCAATTTGTCGAAAATAAATTAAACACCATCTAGTTTTGTGTTCAACTGCTCAGAGTACTACAGCCTCACCAACACCAACATGGCTGCCAACCCTGCACAGAAGAGTTAGTTACCAAAAAAGAAGAAAATCAGAATAAATCTGCTCATATTGATAACTGCAGTTATTTGAAAAGGGTTCATCAGTTTTTTTGAGTTGATAATATACAGGAGCAGCTCTACAATGTTGTGTTAGCGCTACACCCTGCTGAAAAAACAGCATATACCAGCATAAGTTGTGTTTTGGTGCTGGTATGCTGGTCACCAGCATCCCATGCTGGTGCTGGTATGTTGGTGATGGGATACTGGTGACCATGCTGGTGCTGGTATGTTGGTAATGGGATGTGTCAACATATTATTTCATATTGCAGTGTATGAGGAGGAGTGAAGTTGGCTGTGAAAGTCCAATACAGAAAACAGAGTCAGTGAGGTTTGAACACAAGCTTCAAACCTGCAAGATTTTGGGGCCATTTGAGGGTACCCGAAACAAACTGTAAATACTGCACTAAATATACATAAAATATAAATGCAACACTTTGTTTTTGCTCCCATTTCTCTCACAAGTTGAAGTAAACAATTTTATCATTCTTTTCGTTTTTATGTACACAAATTAACTACTTCTTTCAGATTTTGAGCACACATTTGTTAAAATCCAATAAGATAAGCCATCCACCTGACAGGTGTGGCCAAAATGTTTTCCCCCCTGTACTATCTTTAACTGGCATTTTGCTTGTTAAGCTAGCTAGCTAACAAGCTATCTATATCTTACTTGCTTTTTATCAATACATCATACAACAGGATTTTATATATTAGATTACAGATAAAAAAAACATTCTTATCCTAGTAAATCAGAAAGAATTAGATGCAGTTGCTTGTTAAGATTAATGTCCAAAAGTTAGGCTGCCAGACAGTCCAGGACCTTTTCTGAAGTGGCTGCCAAATAAATTGTCACTTTGCCAATCCATACTTACAGATTTATGAAGATTATACAGTCATCACTTAGCTACTTCTTAGGCTGGTTTAGCCAACCTTTCCCAGACAAACAATGGTTTGAATTCAACAGCTGAAAGCTTGTAATTATCTGTGATATAATGGCTGTCAAAACATTGCTGACTGTTTACAGGATGGTTTATTTGGCTTGTTGACGGTGGAAGGACTTTAATAAGTGCCAAACATGCTGAGTAATATGAATATTTACTTTTTTTATTTAACATTTATTTAACCAGGAAATGTACTTGCATGGTAAATGAATGTCTCTTATGTGTTCAACAAGAATGTATGCCACTTCATCATTTACTACCACATGTCACATGTAAAGTGTTTTGTTACAGCATATGGAAGCCACTTCATATCCAGCTCCTCAGAATGCGCACACACACAGTAGCCTGTGAGCTCTCCACAGCTCATAACCCAACTGTTGCAGCACTACAGATGACAATTGGCAACAATAAGATGTGTAGTTAGATTTCTAGTAAGCTGAATCTCTGCCTGCAGGCCTCACATTTCCTAATATATTTGTACATGGAATCCCTTCATTCCTTTATTCATCCCCTTCATGCACATCAGTACTCAATGGAATCCCTCATGATTCACTCTGAGGTGGCTGGCAGTATTATTCGCTAAGTCGTTATTTAATCAGTCCACTCAACAGATGACTGTTAGAAAAGACAAAACAGATGAATCAGATGAAACCAGCCACTGTCTCTAGCTGACTACCTCTCATAGAAAACTGGCAAGGCTGTGCAAACCACTAGAAAAATCAGAAACCTCCCGTATGGATCCCTGAGCTTTGGCCCCGCAGCTGACTCACCATTCAGAAACCACATTGTACCAACAGTTCATCGGATGACTAATCTTGCAGACCAAAGGCTGCTTGCATAGGCAGCTTAAAATCTGCAATGTAAAAACAATTTCATGCTTGAGGTGAAGCTCACATATCAGGTTGAAGCAGTTGATCCAGCATCACAGAAACATATCTAGTGACTAATGTTTTGTTTGTGTGGTGCTGCAACTAACACATTCTTTTGAATAGTTGATTAATCTGTAGATTATTTTCTTGAACTCCAGTTGTTTGATCAGTGAAATGTCAGAAAATGGTGAAAACTGTCAATCATTGTTTCCCAAGATGACATCTTCAAATGTCCGGTTATGTCCACAACCCAAATATTCAGAATTAAGACACTGGAATCTGAGAATTATTCAACGTCGTTAATCAAAATAGTTTGCAATTTTTCACTATATGTAGCTTCAGTTCTTAATCTATCAAAAAGGTGTAGATCTGCAATCATCACTTGATTAATTGATATGTTGATCAAAAGAAAACATTTGCCTGTTCAAGGAAATGCTCTTTTTCTATGTCATTTGTGAGACTGAATATTAATCGTGAAAATGATCGGCAGATTAATCGATCGATGAAAATAATAATCGGCCGCAGCCGATTGTTTAATCAGTGAATATTCTCCTCAGCTGTTGTTAGAGCTGCCTCTGTGGGCTGGAGAAAACCCTGACTACAAATCTATAAATCTGTTGTTCACCGGCAGTTGGCATAGCAACAAATCCTCAGCACAAGTCTTCAGCAGCTACAGTGTGTTAAAACAGTACATCAGATTAACATGAAACACAACAAAACGTGTCCTGGAATGAGTCCTTTCCACAGGTGGCACTGTGCATCTGTGTCTTGAACTAACACAGAACCTGCTCATATAATTTGCTCCTTCACTAATTTCTCCTCATTTTTCTGCTGTAGTGACGAGCTGACAGCAGAGGGAGGGAGAGAGATGAGAATGAAGGAGAAGTAAGAAGACGATGCAACAAAGGTATGTGGTCTGACTTTAATCCAGATCTACAGCATATGGCGTGCACCAAAACCATCCCAACCACCAGAATGGCTAAACTCTTAGTGAGTGTCGTAAGCAGTTCCCCCCTTACTACCCCCAGCTCCCTGTCTCACTCTCTCCTTCCTACCCTGACTGAGCCCCCCCCCCCCCCCCCTCCGGATCCTTTAACACTGGCCCACCGCATGATTTCCCCTCACAGAAATTGTTGCTCTAGTGGAACATTTAATGCACAGGGGCTCAAATTTCGGCTTCCCCAGTGCACAGCACAGTGTTCCAGCCAGCCACAGTCTGCACACAAACCACTTCCTCTATCTGAAGCGAAGTGAAGAAGAAGACGAAGAAGAAGAGGAGGGAAGGGAAGGGGCAAACAGGACCATGAAGCAATGGAAAGAGGCAACAAAAGCAGCTGATAGAGGTCATCAGAAACAGGAAATGCAAGAGCAAGTGATTGAAGTTGTAATCAATCAGCCTGGTATATTTCCCAGAAGCGCACACTGTGGGGTCCTCACGAGTGAGTGCCTCTTTGTGTGGAGGATGCATTGCTCGACCATGAGTAGACAGTTCCACAGTTTATACACTCAACGCACAAATGTATTTCTCCAGTCTTGCCTTTTCTTCCAGTCATTTTCCATCAGTTTTAAAGTCATCCAAGTCTCCTCTTTCCTTTCCCAGAACCTCTCATTTGGTCTATTTTTTCACCTGCGGGTCATCGGGGCAGATTTATGGAGTCACAATCCCTCTCAGACTCCTCCTTGACTCTGATTCATGTCAGAGTCAAGGAGATGCTTCTGAACTTGACATTATTTAATTTCAAAAATATTTCACATCCTCCCTTCCTGCTTTTTAAAATGGCCTTAGTAACCGTAAAGATGAGATATTTAGATTTATAAAGGTAGTGGATAATGCCATTAAGGAGTGAGGTGTCCTGTGTCAGTGATTTAGGGTTTATTGTTTCCCCCATTTGGAAAAAGCCCCAAACTGAGTCACCAGACACACGTATGCATTCTTCCTTTCTTTATTTCACTCTCTTTTTTCACCGTGTATCCATCTCTTTTACTCTGTCTCGTACACATTCACCACACACATAGTCTGGAAAACAACACACTCACATTAAGTCAATGACAGCAGTACAAAGGCTTGACATGTGGTAGCAGTTAGCCAGACATTTGGAATCCAATAGACCCAAAATAAAGAAAAAATACTGGAAACACAGCAAACAACTTCTCATCAAGTACATATTTGACAGGAGAAGGACGTAACTTTTGCCCCATATGCTTCGTTGAGCTCTGACACACATTTTTCCTCTTTATTATAAGACATTAGCAGAAAGAGAAAAAAAAAACTGCTATCCTTCTCTAGCTCATTCATTTTCTCCTTACAATCACCAGAGACCACTGTATATTTGGTTCTCATAAAAGTCAGTAGGCAAGGGGAAAACACATTCAACACTTTTAATGATCAGGGGATCCTTCATTGAACTGATTGAGTGAGTCAGTTTGGCAGAAGCTTTGCATTTAAATATTCGTCTGGTCAGCTCGGTCCCCACCAATGAATATGAAGTGCCTTTTATGTTCATTTGGTCTCCATTTGGGGCCAAGTCAAAGGGCGCCACACTTGACACATTTCTGACATGTTTCTTTATATTCTGTGGCTATTCTATATTCTATATGCTGTGCCATAGAGATGCTGAGGCAAATAGATACATACCTCTTACAGATTTTTGTCTCTCCTTTTCTCCAAGCCCCCAGGAACAGTGGCAGGCTTTATAGCCAACTGTCATAGTGACCAAACCATGTAATTACAGCATGACGTGATGGCCCCAAAAAACTTTTTCCCATGAGCTTAGACTGTGAAAGAAGCACCAGTAAAACAGTGGATCAGAAAAAATTATTCATCTTACTCCCATTCAAGTTAGCTGGGCATTAAATCAGAAATTAGCCATCTCAGTCAGCAGAAGTTTAGTTTTGTTGCTCGACGGGCCCCAAACCAAAATTTTATACCCAGAAAGTGGCTTTACGAACCACTGAGCAGCTGTCATAGGAATGAACGGCACTCCGTCTGTGATGCTATATATCCAGATTTTCATATCGAAAGGTAGTTTTTCAGTTTCTGTGTGGGATGTATGTTGTGGAACCTGGCAAACCGTGAAGCAGAGGTCGGTAAACCACCCGAAACGATTCTACCTGACGTGCATCTCGTCACTGCGCTCGCTCAAGCCTCTGCTGCCAATCAGTTTATCACTGAATATGGATGGAACGGTTCACAAGGAGAAGAAATACGCTTCCAAATTTCACCCGGCCTTTTGCAAGACCTTCCCATTTTTGGCATTTATCTCCTGTCTCACTTACTCATCCTGTTTCTTCACCCTGCTGATTGCAGTCCTGTTTCATTTCATCCTCCCTTGTCTTCCTTTTGAGGGTCTACCTTGCAACGATTGCTCCTCAACACACACACTCTGTCAAAATGTTTGCACTTGAAGAGAGAATAACTTGAGACTTGATAGAATAAGTTGTATTAAAAATCATTTATAAACAGGGCTGTTTCCATCTTTTTGGGGGCCCTATGCAAGATGCTGTTTGGGGGCCCCTATTTTGTCAGACTACAGTGGATAGATTTCTAACCCTTTTAGTGATCCACAAAGATCCAAAAATCTATTACATTTTAAGAGGAAAACAGGCTGGAGTTGTGAAAACCTCTCTCAAATTAAAATCCAACATCTTAAGATGACCCCCCCCCCCCCCCCCCGAGCAAGTTGAACTGATGGAAGAATGATAATACAAGGTAAACAATGGGGATCCTCTATATGTCAATAAATTCAACTGATGCAATGTTCCTCAAAAACGTTTATTTTAGATTGTAAAAAGAAAGGTTCTTAAACATTTAACACATATATGGTGCTGAAGGCGACCGTGCTGCTTCCTGGTCCACAGCTCCAAAACATTTCAGAATTGCTCCTGCAAAAACAAAAACCTCCTCAGGTTACCAAGCAGAATAGATCCTAAGCAAATATTCCTGCTATATGATTGAGTTATGTTACACTATTACAGAAATTCATAATCTGTTGTTATATTAAACATTGCAATATACAGTACAGTGTCCCTTTTAAAGCATGCACCCAATTTCAAAGTTGTCACTTTTAATCTGTTTTGGATACATTGTACTTGTTAGAGTTATAAAACGAAAATAAATGACTGATGAGCACTGTGTGATACTGAAGGAATATTTCTGTGTATATTTTACAGGGTATTACAAAGTGGACAACTTTTGTGCCAAACTGATGATTTGGTCTCAACCTTTATTCTGTGAGCAAAACTAATATCATATATAGTATAGTTCAACTTGCAACATGAAGGGGCCCCCTGCACCCGCATAGTCTGCATATTACGGAGCCCCAGACATGACATGATCAAAAAAAAAATTAAATTGTGGCCACAATATAGCTATAACGTGCGCACGAAATACTCATTCGTGGCCACAAAATACTAATTCGTGGCCACGAAATAAGTGTAACGTGCGCACGAAATACTAATTCGTGGCCACGAAGTAGGTATAATGTGCGCGCGAAATACAAATTAATAATATTAATATCATTCCTGGACAGCTAGGTAAGCAAATCGAGTTAATCTTCTCTAGAAACTGCAATAGCCTACGTGGTGTCCTTAAGGTGAGTGTCTTATCTTTTTCTGTTCTTGTCAAAATCTTGTTATCCCGCATTTAGGCAGTGCCTTTCACTGATAATCTCCTTTGAAAGTAGCATCATTTGTGTCAGACTCTAAGCTGAGGGAATACATAGGCTATATGAGCCGCAGCGTTTAATGATGCCACCGAACGCAGCCGTGCAGTTACAGTAGGTAGCGCTCACTGTATGTATCACGTTACCAAGGGAACCTATAGCCTATCGGTTTGCAGGTTGTTGTTGATCTGACTGAACTACAGAAGGTGTCTGTAGTGTTCTCTGGACATTTGTCCTTCAATAAAATCACAGACGATTAAAAGTTCACTATATTATAAGCCTACTTAAATAACTGCCTAAATGCGTGATAAAAAGAAAATTGACTAGAACATAATAAGAAAAGACACATTTCATACACACGCTATAGCTTTATTGTGGCCACAATTTAATTATTTTTTTGACCATGTCATGTCTGGGGCTCCGTAGCATATAGCAAGAAACGGCTCTGTTTATAAATCACATTTAAATCCACCCTCCCGGTCCAGAAACACGTGTATGATGGAACTGTCTTTCGTCTTTTCGTTCTTACTTCTAAGCACATCTGAGCATGGCGCTTTCGCTCCTTTGATGAGATGATGGTATAACAAAAACAGTAGTGCTGTGAATGCGGTTGGGTGGTCTTCCTATCTCAAAATTGGTAACGACACGCAGGCTAGGGTCCTAGTCCAGCACAAAGTCAGATACTCTTTCTTCAATTAATGAAGCTCCCGTCATTGCTTACACAGCTTTTTGGCGAGCCTGAAGTTTTCACTCGAGGCTTTTCCTTAACAGGCTACGGCTTATCATAAAAACAGTGGAATGCTATTGAGCCTTCTGCAGAAGTCTGCAGCCCTTTCCAGTGTACTCCCAAAAGTGAAAATATAGGCCCCTGAATCATGTTTGCCTATGCTTGAGGGTCAAAAAGTCGAGGTAGTCACTTGGAATACAAACATTTCCAGAGAAAAGGCATTGTATTCCTTTTTTAATAACTAAGAACAACTTCTGGGTGGTTCAGGAATCAAAGGCTTCTCTGTGATTTTAAAGGATTTCTTACAATTTTGTAAGTGTGTGTCTATTTTGCTCTTTGTCTCATGTAGTCTGGTCTTTTGTTGCATTGTTTATATCAGACAAATGCCTGAATCCTAACTGCCAGGGATTGACTGTGTTCCAACCTTCGCCCTGATTGTGTTTGAGTTGGTGATCAAACTTGGAATGCATGCGAGGTCTGATTAATGCCAGCCGTCTCTAACCAGTGGCATGCTGCTACCACATGGAACTAGTGACACAGAGTTGTTCAAACTGGGTATTTGCCCTGATTTATTATGAAGTGAAGCAATTTACATGCAATTTCCCAGGACAGTGGTATTGGATCATTTCAAGGGAAGACTCAAAGATATCATAAAGATATTACACAATTAAAACGTTGCCCAAGGGGGTGTACTCCTTTAATAAATCATTATGTGGATTGTTCTTATGGATTTATTATGATTTTATATGTTCAGCAGGATATGGGTATTAAGATAGATCGGGGTATTTCTGTGACAATATTATGATATTCTTGATGTTATGTTAAAATGCTTAAAGATATTTTGGTCAGGAACTCAAAATAGCTGTCGAGCTCTCCTTGCAGGACTTTTGGCTCTTCTTGTACCCAACTGGGAGCTTATGCTTGAGGTGGGTGTAATAGGTTTGCAGAATTAACTATTCTGCACTTCTTACACGCTACTGTAGCCAAACCATATAGACACTTCTGACATCACTCCCATCTTTGGAGTTAACTCCTCTACTGTAGGGCTGGGTTTTTCTTGAAATGTCAGGGCTTTCATAGTAAGGATTGGTTGCTCACTGATCAGGCGAGGGGTAAAAATAATTAAACACTGGGTTGTTGACGAAAGTACCTCAGTTTTCATCACTGTTGAGAGTTGAAAGAAAATGGGGGCAAGTAAAGATCTTTATGCGCTGATGTGAGCTGAAGAAGAGTTCACATTTTTGATATGCAAGAATATTTGTTTCTTTGCATCTGTGACTCATTGTTCTGATTATATACTCATGAATAAAGATTAAACATGTCTATTAACGTTCACCTTTTTGTTTGATACCCCCTAATTAATGTTCAGGGGTTATAAGCTGTTTTGTTTAGAGGCAAGTAAAAGATGACTTCCGGGAAAACAGCTCTAATCCATTTGCCCGTCTGAAAAAAACCTTTAACATTGAACTCTGCATGCTTTAAAAATGTCCTGTGAAATTTCCCATGATCTGATGACTAAATACAAACTTAAAATGTGCTAGGCTTCCTTCCTAACCTGATAAATGAGAAAAGGCTGCTCGTTGGTTTGGAGAGTCTGATGTTCAATAACCATAAACCGTTTTTATAAAAATACAGATAAAAAGTGTTTGTTTTGTCTTTGTGACGAAAATAGTCTGTCTGCAATCTGCTTGCCTCATGAGGGTGTAGACATCCCTCTCTAATGCATCATCATGTCGCAGTCGTATACTCAGTCACATCTGTGTGGAAACAGCTGGTGTTAGGAGCAAGTGTTTGAAGCTGTGAGAGAGAATACAACCACACTAATTAGGTGAAAGGCCGACCAGCATTTCTTCCACGATTTAAGAACAAAAATAGTAATTTAATTTTCCTTATCTGTGGGTTTGAAACAGACTGGCTCATTCTGCACCCAAGTTCTGTTTATCTGATGAGACAGGAACAGAGGCTGATAAACTGTAAATGATGAAAAAAGTGATTTTCTCAAGACATCTGAAGACTTGTGACCAGTGTTGGGCACATTACTTTAAAAAAGTAATTAGTTATAGTTACTAGTTAGTAACTGAGTTAGTAACGGAATTACTCCACTATAAAAGTAACTAGTTACCAGGAAAAGTAACTATTGCGTTACTTTTGAGTATTCCCCATTCATTTTAGCTACTCAGCATCCATGTATTTAGAAAATGTCTTCCTGCATGGCGGACTGGCACCTGTTCTCCTTGATATTTTTGCCAGTGAGTGCTCTGAAGGAGTCTGAGTCAGCTGTTGATTACAGGAGCATGTTCTCAACAACATACCTGCCTATCACTGCAATCAGTTCAGTCTGTGTCAAGTTTTTGTGAAGCTGGAGCAGAAAAATCCAGTTGTAGCTGCTCGGACGGCTCCGTGTCCTTCTTTGTTAACGGAGCTCACGTTAGCCACACCTGGCCTGCTGTCATCATCAACAGTGTCAACAACGGTGTTTTTGGCCACTAGTTTTGTAGAAGCTTGTGCCACTGAGAGATGATTCATTAGATAAGAGTTGCTTACAACGGACGTAGACAAAAGAGATTAAAGTAGTGTCTGTACTTCCACTTTGAAAACGTTAACTTTCCCTCCGGACTCGCCATTGCTGCAGTTCACCTCTGCTAGTTTGTGTGTGCGAGGCTGCTGTGTGCGTGTGGCTTGCGTGTAAACTGAACACTGCCTCTGATTGGCTTACGAACTCTCACTCTACCGTAGAGAGCCAATCACCATCACTTATGCGGTTGTCACGCCCCTCCCTCGCCAAGCTAAAAAAAAGCCGAGTCAGATGACAACAACTTCAATGAGCAGCTTCAGTTTGTAATGCGCCACATTTAATAGTCAGTAACGGTAACGGCAACAGCGTTGTAACGGTGGAAATAGTAATTAGTTAGATTACCCGTTACTGAAAAAAAGTAACGCTGTTAGTAACGCCGTTTATTGTAACGCTGTTATTCCCAACACTGCTTGTGACCAGTGATATAAAAGAAGGAACACTTTATGAAACTTAAGTGACGTTTGTAACCAGAATGCTATGAACTCAGTGCTCATAAACTGTGTAATAGAACAGGGGAGTTCCAGCTGTCAACGTCTACAGGGGGTTTATTAACCTGTGCCTGACGGAGGAAAGACGCTCAGCAGGCAGGGACCCTGTGAAGCTCTGGACCCTGCTCCTGGAGTCATGCCATCCTCTAACTATAAATCAAATCATAGAGCAGTAGGGTTTGATGGAAACGTTTAAAAGTCTGAGTTGGTATTTCCAGCTAAACAATTAATTCCTGGACACCAGCTGTTTGGCGGAGTAAAAGTGGGGCTCTGGCCAGCTATATATCTTTGTGGTTTTTGGTAAAGGTTGCTGTGCATTTTTTTTTTTCCATAGCTCACTTTTCAGGCTTTGTTACGGACGATATATGATGTTCATCATATGTTTAGTATGAAGTATGAAGTCTTGTCTGATGTAATTGGCAAGGCTGTGATTTTTATGTATGGAGCCTGCTAAATGTGACATAGTCCAGGTATTGCCCAGGACATTATGTCTAATCGCGCAGTTCAATCTAAGCCTGTTCAAATGTCCCTAAATGTATCACAGTTTATTACAAGTCTATCTTTTATCTCCCTTTCTCCAAAAACTCTTTTAGTTCATAAGTTCTGTCAGAAGTCTCCTTTTGATTTAGTCTGGGCTTTGCACACATGTTATCTTTAATTGTTGATAATAAAATGTGTTTGTTCTTTAGAACATTTGTTGACCAGAGACACCAAATACTTACTTAAATGTGTGCTATGATTTATTCCAATGAAACACATTTTCAACCTCATACAAGCATGTGTTAGGACACTTGGGAGCTGCAGTTTGCAAGACTTTGCTAGTCTTAATATAAAACCAGGCACCCAGACGTGATATGCGGGCACAGACAAGTATTTGCAAGAGGAAAGCCATCCTCATGAGAGTGTTTGGGCTCCAGATGCCCAAATACAGTCCCGGACTCTTCGACAACATGCTTCCTTGTTGAGTTGTCTTTTGTGACTGTGGAGGCAGGAATGGAATGGACAGTGGCTGATCTCTCCCCTCATATCTCATTATAATCATAATTACACAAATAGCAGATTAAAACCCCCTCCCAATGCAGGAAATGAGGGCTATTCAGGACAGCCCTGAAGGGGCAAACCAAGACTCATCCTGCCAGTCTGGGGACCCATCCACCTTCAGGCCACAAGCCCACTTGTCTAACCTTTAGGCCATTTCTTCCCCCATTCAAATTTACATTTCAGATGTTCCCCCGATGTACAGAACCCCCTGACAAAGGATGGGGCCTGGCTGACTAAAGGGCAAAGCGAGAGGCTTTTTGCATCTCTACACAGGACTCATGCCCAACATATAAAACCCAACGTTCACTCCTGTCCCTTAGAAATTGTGAACACTGCAAGGAGGATGCACTGCTCAAAACTGCATCATGTTTTTGATATCATATATTTTCTATTTATAACCAGAATAATACATATGTTTTCATCTATGCATGGAGAGCAGTTTAAATATTGTTGAGGTAATCACATTTCCATTTCGTTTAGTTCTTTTTAAATCTCAACCTAAGCATTGAAAGCAGGTTGTGCTCCCTGCGAGGCCTCCACTCTGTTCTTGGCAGATCCTTTCAAACACAATGTACAGCACAAACTATAACTGGATTAGAACCCATTTAGGGCAGACACCTCCTGCTCGCCAAATTAAACAGTTCTTCGAAAAATACAAACATTGTTAGGGAAACTTAATCTGTCTTCTCCTGTGCAAATGAACTGCCAAGGCTGATATGAAAATAAACAGAAGATTTAAACTCTCATTGGAACAGTAGCTGCCAGGGTGTAGAACAACATTAAATACTGTTGCACATAGACTTTCCCTTTGGAAACATCACACCACAAGATGTGTTGCATTAACCGTTGCTGTGTTGTCATAAGGATTGCATTTACAAAGTCTGTGCAAGGGACTTAACTTGGTGTTTGAGTGGTCAACCTGCAACAGACAATTGCGTATAAGCTTCTTGAAACCTAATAATTACAAGCAGAAAATTGTAGACAGTTTGGTTTTCCGTTGAGATCCAAGAGAAGAAAAAAGCCTACTGTAGTACAATTTTTCCATCTGTCTCACAATGAATGTTAATCCAAACGCAATGAAACAGGAGTGTGTGTTCTCCCATGATGGAGATATGACGGAGGCAGACGTTTATGTTAGACCACAGGACGGCATGACCTCAGTCTCCGTGTGAAGACCTCTGGGTTTTTAGTTGCCTGATTGAATATAGGAATGTAGTGAGTGATCGTAATTCATGTTTTATATATTTTTTTGTGTATTTCCTGGAAAGTTACACAACTGCGAAAATAAGGCGTGTGTGAGACCTGATTGTATTGTATTGTACGTGTATGACTGTCTCATATTAGGTGCTGTATTCTATCCATTATTAGAAGGCAGACTGAGAGAAATCCCTACTGACATATAGCGCATTACTACGTCCATGGAAGTAATTTCATATGGGCAGCAAGGCTTTGTGTTTAAGCTGGGTGTCGAGAGACACGGCTTTGCCCTGAATCTGGATGTGTGAGCTTTTGCGGCATTCGAGTGTCGTCCATCTTGTGGCGTGTGGCTTTAGTTTCCACATTAGTCTATTTCCCACTATTGCTACTGGCACAGCTTAACCTGCACAATACTCTGCCAGAGATCTGGAAAAGTTAGAATGACTCACTTGAGCTCAGACAGAAACATTTACCTCTTTAATATGTTCATTTGAATACACAATATATAGAGATTTTCCATTGGTATTAAACTGGTAATGATATTGTATCAGTTTCTGAGTAACTGATTTACTCTTTGGGAATTCATGCACTGGACGTGGTAGTGTGGTGTAAGTTAACTTGCGTCTTAGAACCACTGGTAGATTCATGGTTCTTGTGATTATTTCCCTTTCAAAGTCCTAAACTGATTTGGACCTCCGTGTTTCATCCAGCAGCAGTAGATGACTGAAGAACAGCAACATGCCAAATCTCAGAGACGCTTAGCAAGATCCTCTGAGACTGATGAATTTACATCCCAACACAAACTATTAAGTGGCTAATAACACAGTGCTGTCGATGCTTCTGCCAAAGTTTTGGTTCCTCAGCTGTTCTGTCAACACGATAAGTACTGTGATGATGTTTGTGTTTAGGATATCAATTGACTTCAAATGTCAAATTGAGAAGAAAAATAAAGTTCTGTCCAACAAGGCTGAGTCTCACATGTTATACAAACAGTCAATTCTCACCAGACAAGCAACCGCTTGTGCAAGCAGCTCATTAGATCCCATTTTTAAATGTATTGTGAGGCGCCGACCTCCACTGGCCTTTGTAATTATGACAGGAGCAAAGGAGGAATTCAAGGATATAGATGCATATGGAGGAGGCCGGAGTGGACAGTTCTTTCAAACACCCACACTTTAACCCAGAGGACCGCTCGTAGTGTCCAACCAAGAGTCATTTACCTAACTGACATCAGGTTTGTAACTTTAATTAACACACTTATATAAAGGTGCCTGTTTTTTTATCCAGCATTACATTCACCCCCAAAATAACGGAAGTCAGCATATAACTGCGTTTCCGATTGGCAGTTCCAAAGTTATTCCACATGATGATATGTGGGATGTATTACATACTTCCACTTCAGCTTAGCTGTGGGTCAACATCAACACAGGGTTGAATCTTACAAGCGTAGATCTCAGGTTGAGTTTACATCTACACTGTTTATTCTAAATGCCATCTTCAGAAAACATACCCAGCAAAAATTAAGAACAACCAAGCAAAGACTTGCATACAAGGAACACACACACATACACACACGCATGGAGAGAGAAAGAGATCCTTGCTATGTTTACTGATCACAGTATGATTTTGACTTTGGGTTGAGTATACACATCACTTTCTTATAACAAAGGGATCTTCTCAAGCCACACGTATGCTTACAACATACAGAAACAACAAGAAATGCTTCAAGATATACTGTAACCCCCAAAAAATAAATCACACCATTAAAAAAAAGACAGACTGCATTCTGTAGAGAGACTGGAGTTTTTTGCATGGCAGCCCGAAAACCACAGAATTCCTCCCGGCCTGCATTCTGTCACTCAAGCTTTCCTCATCCAAATCCAACATGCACTGCTTTGATTTTTATTGCTTCAACATTGGTTACCATCTCCTCTCATTCCAGAAAGATGATTAAATACATTTGGCGAGACTTCAGACCTGGTTTTAAATCTTCCACCATAACAAATACAATCATTTATAAAGTTTGACACTGTGTGTTTTTAATCCTAAAACAGTATGTTTATATAACAGCAGTGGAATTTAACACAGTAGACCTACTCAAATATATCATTTAGGTAAAAAATGTTAGTTACGTTGGTATTTTTTTGTGCAACTATATATTTTATATTAGCACCTTTTAAAGTGAAAAATTATTCTCTTTTCTTCACCACATTTTTCTGAATACTGTTGCTCTAATGATTGTATTGTCACAGGTTAAGTACTTTAATGTTGGTAAAGTTTTTGTGCCGTCTACCCAATTAAACAGCTGTTGACTCTTTAATGAACTTATCATTTGGATCAACGCCCTGAAACGTCTTGTAATATGTAATGAATATTCTTAGTTAGAGGTGGGTGCAATTCATTGATGTGGCGATGCATCGCGATGCGTCACGCGACGATTTAGCATCGATTAATTAAGGCCGATGCTTTGCCACAAGACCGGAACAAAAAACACGTAACCGGAACCTTAGAGCACGCACCGCCCGGACTGTTTAGTGAGTGGGACCACAACAAACGGAGCAGTAACAACTGTTGGCCGGCAGTAACAACTTTTGGCCGGTCTTTATTGACAGATTGTCACACTCCACACACTGTCACACCAATGGCATCATTAACAGCGTCTGCGCGCCTGACCAATGACAGTGTAGTGACCCACACAGGGCGGGATCTAAACACGGAGCGGTGCTAAAGTTTAGCTGCTTAGCTAGCAAGGACTCGTCGCGCTGCTACGTTATTAATTGAGTTTAGTCAACACGTGAGAGCTCGTCTGACACGGAGAGTCTCCTGTTGTGTGTAACATGTGTGAAATAACAACTATAGTCTGGACTTTGTCTGCAGTGTATCTGTGTAAAACACAGTGAGTTACCATGGTTACAGGAACGCCCTGAAACTTTATAATAATCAATAAGAAGTTTTAAGTTAGTTTGACTGTACAAAATCATGAATGTAGCCTGATTGTAGCTCAATGCTGAAATCTTGTGTTAGTGATGACAAAAAGGTGATAACTCGCCATCAGACTGACAAGGCTGCAAAAGTTGCTGTTTGTTCGATGTATTTTTCTGTTAAACGATAAGAGGTTCACTTTAAACATTACTAATAATAATGATAATAATAATTAATGATAATGATGATGAGAAGAAGAAGTAGAAAAATAGCGTACTAATAAGGTTCCCTAGATGGTTGATTATTTGAAAGAGTAAAACTTGATAGAAGCTTGGCAAAAAAAGGCACAGTTTGATTTCATAGATTGAAAATTACATTGAAAAGACAAAAAACATTTTAAGTGTGAATAGAACAGCTGTTCAGATCATCCTCCTCCTGTAAAACGCTGTTGGTCAAATATTTAAACTTGATGTCTGCATTAGAAATCGCAATAATGGAAGAATCGTGGAACCAATTAATCGAACAGAATCGACAATCGTTATAATCGAAGAATCGAAGCTCCCATAATTGAAATCGAATCGAATCGCGAGGTACCCTTGTTGGAACACCCCTATTCTTAGTTTCAGTTGTTTCCACATTGTAGTGCTAAATATTGATGTACTGAACCTTTGACTAAGTAAAACAGTGAAAGTTGGACTTTAACTGAAGATTTTGGTGCTTTTGATTCAGAACATGTGTCCATTTAGCTTACTTTCATATTTAAATGACTGACATTTAGTTAAACATTTAAATCAAATATAAAATTACACCAGAACTGATGAATGATTACATTTTGAAGTTTTCTCTATATGGATGATAGATGGTGCCTTTTTTGCCTCATGTATTCTGCAGCACATAATGCTTGACAGACGGCTCTGCAACAACTTCCTGCAGACGACCTCCAACACTTTGTCCAGGTTAATGCTTTATGCAGGGCTACGTGTTGGAACTGCACAGTAATCTCTCCCTGCTGTCCTCACAGCAGAAGATACAGGGCCAAAAAACGAGCCGCTGGAAGAGCAATGTGTTTCAAAAAGCTCCTCTGAGAACTCTGACTGTGTACTCTGTTGGTCTTAAAACCATTCATTGTTTCATGCTGCCCCTGCCTTACTTGGCTGTGATTTGCGGAAAGTAACATCTCCATGGGCAATAAGCTCCAGCATGTACAGTTGAATGTTTGAAGGACAGTTTCCAAGAAATATCTTTGGCAGTAATAGAGAACTGGAGATGACTTCTGACAACAGGATATGAGACAGAAAGGCTGCATATGAAGCTTTCAGTATCAGTAGATGGTGGCAATGTCAGACCTACATATTAGTTTCTGTGTCTGCCACGTGGAAAGATTGCAGGGGGTCTGAGGGTAAGAGTCCCTTCAAACTCGGAAAAACATGAATCTGTCCCTCCGAAGAGTAATTGTATAATAAAATGATGTAGATGAAAATATGTTAAATAGAAGCTGACTCCACATAAACAAAATACACACAAAAACAGTTTTGTTCATCTCCCCCCATGTATCCTGCTCAGTGGTCTGAACCACTGCATAGTGGGAATTTGGCACATCAGTCTGAAACTGTTGCTTTCTACTGGTTTACGTTTCTCAGATTTCATCTCTGTATCATCTCTGTAACCTGTGAGCTGCGTCTTTGGTGAGACAGCTAGCTGGTTTAGCTTGCTTGCTTGCCAATGTTACATTTTCTGCTCTCCAAATCGCATATTTTTTCTTTTCACTTTGGAATTTCATGCTTTTGACTGCAACAGATGTATGTATGAGCAGGATGGCAAAAATTAAAGTGCCAGGTTATGACAAAGTAGTATGTTCCAGTTGCATTCCAATATATGCAGACTGCATGCAACAGTCTGGGCCCGTATTCACAAAGACTTTTATCTTAACGTTAGGAGTGCTCCTAAATCAGACTAAAAGTTTTTATGTAGGAGTCGTTTCTTAAAAGTAATTCACAAAGCCGCTGAGACCTACTTTTACTTATGTAAAAGTAGGTGAACTCCTAAACTGGAAGTAACTCTTTGTTGCTATGGATGACGTCAATTTATAAGGACGCGCTTAGAAGCAGTGACAACGGTGATTGGTTGTTGAGTGACAGGGCAGCCCATTAAAAAGTCATTTAGGCTACGCAATGCATGAAGTGAAAATGAGGAAGTTGCCTACAAGCCCATGGCAAAGCCTATGAAAAGATATTGGATAAAGAAATGTATTTATGAGGAGAATTAAGTGAATCCCCCCAACAAAAATGCTTCAGCCAAATACAAATTAGAAGATTGCAATGAAAAAGGTGAATTGTCAATAAAAGCGGCATTTGCTCTAAAAGCTGCATCAAATCACTCTCCTTTAAAATTCGGGAATCGTGTGTTGATCCGGGCCATTTTTGCAACAATGTCCAGTTTTCCGATTGACAAAGATGTCTTCATCCTGAGAAGGTACAATTATTTTAATATGCGTCCCATCAATGGCACCGATCACACCAGGTATACCTGCAATTTCCATGAATTTGGCTTTGATTCTTTGTTGTTGGCGATTGTCTAGTGGAAACTGGATAAACTGAAGGATTATATGGGGTCTACAGGGCGCGCTGATGGTTTAGTAGATAGATCGGCTTACTGATGGCTGTGATATCCCTAAATTATCCACGATGCAGAGCTGCATTTTCCCCGTAGTAGGGCTGCACGATTCTGGAAAAAATGTGAATCACGATTTTTTTGCTTAGAATTGAGATCACGATTCTCTGGCACGATTTTTTTTCACAAAATGTTTATTGCACTGATGAACTTGAACAAAACAAAAAAAAACATGATAGTATGGCAGATACTACTATGCCTCTGCGTGAAGCGTGAAGCCCGACGTTGGGCTGTGAGCAGTTGACAACGAATTTGTCTTCAAAATAAGAGCTTTACATTACACCCCATTGGAGTTTAGAGCTGGGTTCTTAGCGGGGGGCTTTTAATTTGAAAGTAGCGACCGTTCCTAGATGTGGCTACAACAACAAGATAACACAACCATACAGCTAGAGATCCAGGAGACGCTAGCATCTCCTGATCTCAGCGGCTGTCCAGTTGCTCATCTAGCAGGCGAGGCGGAAAGAAGTGTACCCTCCGAGGCGGGAAATCGGCGGACCAAAACAGACCCACAATTTGCCGGCCTCTGTCTAAAACCGCTGACCTATCCGCCAAAAGGACGGGCAGATTGGCGGCTTGCTGCCCCGTCTAAAAACGGCTTCTCACTCACTCCTTCCATACACTTAACTGCAGGCGGGCTTCCGCCACTGAATCACGTGTTGTAAAAATGCTTTACCACAGGTTGAGGGAGGAGGCAGTGGCAGTGCTGCGTTTGGGGGCACTTCAAAAAATCCGGGAGGAAAATAGGAGCATTTGTTTGCGATTCAGCTCGAGATATAAAATGCTTCAGAATCTCTGTGTAGATATGAGATCACGTGTATGTGTGAATCGAGATCGCAATTTTTTAACGATTTTTTGTGCAGCCCTACCCCGTAGCCAAATACCGAATTTATTACATTTAAAATGTAACTCTGGCGTTATTGGATTGTTTCAGTTGGTTGGGGACGTTATTGCATCCCTCACCAACTCAACCACAACTTCAATCCCTTCGCGGTCCATCCGGTTGCATTTTGCAGTATGAGCGCATGCCTGTTTGGCTTTTCTGACCCACAATCCTTTGTGCAGTGAATGATCCGTCACATCAACAGCGGTTTTATTTCTACCTTTCTTTTGAAAAAGAAAAGTATGTGATTTGGAAGCAGCCATTAATTGTACACAAAATCATTAACAAACTTCTACCAACAACCGGACGTGCATTTGTTTAAACAGCCTAACACAACTGGCCCTATGTATTTTCAGCTAGTGTTATTTGCTGTGTCTGTTACAGCACATAATTTGATACACATTGGTGATACTATTGATCTCCCCTCTTCCATTTTTGTGGCCTTACCCTAAGTTCTAATGAGGTCTGTGACCTTGGAATTGGTCCTCCCAATTGGTTCATCTTTTTGATTCAAAGGGTGAACACTCCCTCACATTATTTTGTTGCTTGGATCATGTACGTTTGAGGATGCTTGGGAAACTGAAAGGTCTTTGTGCCTGCCTGGCTTCAAAAGGCCTGCTGTATTGCATTGATTATTGGCAGGTTAAGGGTTCAGGGAAAATACTGTATTTAGCTTTAAGGGGTGTTTTAAGTCATGTGTATTTTTCTATATGTGTTTGTTTTGTTTTGCAATGTGCTTACTCTTGTGTTGTCAGAATTATTGGGATATGTAAACCTACTTGCACTAAGGAGCTGTCAGACTGATTTAATTTTTCAGACTCAGCTTTTATTCACTTACCCCAGACATGACACTTTTGGTTTGCATTAAAGCTTCGGGAGAATTGTGTATTTGTGCTGTGTGTTTGTCAGTTTAGTTTGATGTTACACCAGCCCCATAGTGGACAATAAATTAAACCTTGCATCTTCTAAAGAGCTTCTTAAAAGTATAAAGAGTTTTTGCTGAAGAGTTTTTCCCCTAGAACTGTCAAAATTCAGAGGCCACAGAGCCATGAACAAAGAACAGTCAGATTTAAATATAGCCTTCAGAATTGGTATGGCTGTTCAAACCTGCATTATTCAACTCTAGTCTTACCTTTACTGCTGAACTAATGCTTCAGTAATGATCCCTCAATAAAAAGTACTTCACAAGTAGTTGAATAAAGGCCCCAGAGACCAGGGCCCATATTCACAAAGAATCTTAAGGCTAAAAGTAGCTCCGAACAGGCGAATTTAGGAGCAACTCCTAAAAATAATGGGCGTGTGTGTCGTAACTTTAGGACTCCTAATTTTTGAATTATTCACAAAACATTTTAAGCCTAAAAGTAGCATCTAAGTCTGGGGACCTTAGAAGTAGTCCAGAGGACTCCTAACTCTCTAAGACCTGGTCACCGAATGTTTTGACGCTAAATGACAGGGAATTATTAAAACGATGTTGGATGGACCGCAAAGGGATTGAAGTTGTGGTTGAGTTGGTGAGGGACGCAATAACGTCCCCAACAGACCGAAGCAATCCAATAACGTCAGAGTTAAAATGTTTGGCAACACTTCAGTATTTGGCTACGGGGAAAATGCAGCTCTTCGCATGGGTCTAGTATTACCTGGGGACCTCAAGTGATTTAGAAATTATCCCACCACGTCCGTGTTTCGTGCGGCGCATTCGCACAGGATAAGCGAAGTCTGTGTTTTAACTCGAATTTACTGACATTATCCCCCAGGTCGATCGCACCGGAGCCCTTGCTGGAGCAGCACAACAGTTAGATATGGATATTTTTAATATAATAACTGGTCAGCCTGACTGTTGAAAGATGGAAAAATGTTCCTTACCGCATGCTGCCATGCATGTAATCCATCTAATCATCTTTCAAGATTTAACTCTTCTGATAAGCCTCCTGAATTTGTACCCAAAATGCTGTCAAAATGTTCATTTATAATTCCCAAAGCAGCCTCCATAATTCTCGACCGGGAAAAAGGCAGTGAAAAACACAAACAACCTTAAGAAAAACAAAAAACGACCCCAAATCACAGATATACCGATTCGCACAGGACTAACATTATCAAATGACCTCTGTGTTTGTCGAAATATGGTAGGTAATTTGCGGTGGAATTTTTACTTTACAAATGACGGACATGGCAGATTCGCACAGGATTAAGATCACAGACAACCTCCACAATTATTACAAATTACTGGAGGTCCCCAGGTTACACTAGTCCCGTGCGAATAGGGCTTTTGTCAATCGGAAAAAGTTGCATTCCATCAATACACAAATTGTCTTTGACGTATGTTACAATACACTGGACATTGTTGCGAAATGGCCCGGATCAACACACGATTCCCAAATTTTAATGGAGAGTGG
The DNA here is from genome assembly GCF_900880675.1 of Sparus aurata. Lineage (NCBI taxonomy): Eukaryota > Metazoa > Chordata > Actinopteri > Spariformes > Sparidae > Sparus > Sparus aurata. The sequence continues at coordinate 7,122,478 of NC_044190.1, read as the reverse complement.
TTTGACGCAGCTTTTCGAGCAAATGCCACTTTTATTGGCAATAAAACGTTTTTCATCGCAATCTTCTAATTTGTAATTTTTGTCCGAAGCGTTTTTGTTTGGGGGGATTCACTTAATTCTCCTCATAAATACATTTCTTTATCCAATATCTTTTCATAGGCTTTGTCATGGGCTTGTAGGCAACTTCCTCATTTTCACTTCATGCATTGCGTAGCCTAAATGACTTTTCAATGGGCTGCCCTGTCACTCAACAACCAATCACCGTTGTCACCACTTCTAAGTGCGTCCTTCTAAAATGACATCATCCATAGCAACAAAGAGTTGCTTCTAGTTTAGGAGTTCACTGTTTTCATAACTAAAAGTAGGTCTCAGCGGCTTTGTGAATTACTTTTAAGAAACGACTCCTACATAAAAACTTTTAGTCCGATTTAGGAGTACTCCTAACGTTAAGATATAAGTCTTTGTGAATACAGGTCCAGGCTTGGAGGTCTCAGACTTGACAACATTATGATGGGTGATAGATGCAGGCTCTCTACATGAGGCACGCACCCAGCCTGAACTCTGACAGGGGTTTGGCTATTTGTTTCTTTACGTCTGATCCCAGAAGACTTGTCCTGTGTCTGGCCAAAGCTCCCACTCTAGCCTGAGGAGACAGCTATATATCGCACACAAACAGATAATCCTGGGGTGATTGAGGTAATTGCTTGCAGTTGTGGTATGGTGTTAGAGAGGGCTCTGGAAAGGTGAGGTAAGTGCAGCTCCTGTTCAGGATTGATGTCTGGCTTCAACTCACAGTGGGACTCTGTATGGCTTATATGGTCTGGAGGAGGGGGAAAAAAATAGGACAAAAACCAAATTTTTCACACTCCGTTTAGCTCTGGTCCCCCTAACCTCAGGCCCCCCTTACTGACAGTGAGCTAAATATCTACATGGCAATTTAGGTTAACAGCAGAGCACTGGGGAGAATTGCCCACCACCCCCTTCTGCTCTTGAAACGCTAGCAACAAAGCACCAAGCACCGAACCTTAATTTTAATTGCAGGTTCCTCTCCGATATATCATTTGTCTTATAAATTGACAGTGGGAGATTCTTGAGCTCTGAGTTTGTACCCACAATACTGGATGAAACAATTACTGTTATGAAACTTTTCATGTTTGTGGATAAGTTTTTATGTTATAATGACTGCCAAACCCCTGTTACTTCTTGTTTCCACTCCAATTTGGGAATGTTTATTCCAAGTTCGATGGGTAAGGAATGCTGCCTTTTTATAAGGCTTTCTTGTTGTATTGTCTTGTTAGTCTGCCTGCGGTAATTACTGTATATGCTTACGATATAAAGTGGTACACCCTGTAGTCTTCCCTTTGCTTTAAAACAATATAATGTCAGCAGAAAGCACATCGTAATGGCAATGTCATGATGATGTATTTATAGTTTAAGACAGAGGAAAGTCCTAATGTCAAATGCAGTCATTTGAGCTTTATCCAACCGTGGCGTATTGCTTACTTTCACTCACCTTGTGCAGTAACTCATTTCAAGAACTCAAGAACAGTGGTAAGCAAGAGGCTTAATTTCCTGTCTTCAAAGAAACAGCAGTCTACTGAGGAGAAGTGATGAAGGGGGAAAAATCCAATGAGCTTTTAAGCACTGTTAATGAAAGCACGTCTTGATTTCTTGGGGGTTTTTTTTCAAAGGCTCCGTTGTCTTTAGTCGTTAAGCACAAACAGTGGCTTGATTTGTGCAATGTGTGGTTGCTCTCTGTTCAAAAGAAAAGGGGACTGTGATTGCAAACCAAGGGAAAGTGTCTGTTTGAGTCAAAGATATGTAATTGTGAGTTTGAAAGATTTTCAGATAGACAACTGCTCACAGGATGGATATCAGACAAATTTCATGATGAGTTTCACAGGCAGCTCCTGGTCTCACATGGGCTGTTTGAACATCTGTCTGTTGAGGAACTCATGGAAGGCTGTACAGGACACCTTAGTTTGAGGGCTACATATTCTTCCTCCCTAATGTCTTCATTCATCAGTCCCTGTAAGCATCAATCATACAAAATATTTTCCTTTTTTAACTGTCTTATTTTTAGGGGCCAAGCTCGAGGGGCCAAGGGAACCAGCGGTTCTAGGAACCCTATTGTAATTGTAAAGATTTTTTTTTTTTTTTCGCCGGCTAAAAGTCCTCCTGCAGGCTAAACCGTGCAAGGGAGGGCGGTGCAATTTGGAGGGTTAGTCCAGACTCCTGCAAATATCTCAGACACAAAAAAATACATATATCAGCCTGCAGGGGGCGCTATAACCTAGGCCAACACGTTTTCGCCTATAACTCCCAAACCGTATGTTGGACATTCAAAAACCTTGTATCTCCAGATTCCCTGAATGGAGCTGAATTTGGCACTTTGTATGATATTGATGTGCATATCTATTGTATGTGATTGTGTGTAACTGTATGTTCTGTGTTACTTGTGGCTGCAGCATGGGCAAATGGCCCAGAACAAATTTCCCACATTGTGGGACAATAAAGTTCATCTCGAATCTTGAATCACTTTGCGATTGGCCATGCCCACTTCCGGTTAGAAAGTTTTTTCGCAAAAACTGGAAAACCTACTTTTTTGAACTCCTCCTTGAAATTTTGTCCGATCTGCGTGAAACTTGCCACGTACACTCTTCAGCTGGATCTGATCTAAAGTTATCAAAATAATTTTTCTCGGCCCAAAAATGCGCTTATTAGTCACGAAAAAATTTCTGAAGCTAGCTATAAACATGTAAACTGTTTGATATCTCGGTCAAACTAAATGCTATTAACACCCAATTTGAGATCCTTGGTTGCCATGACACTGGGAAGGGATGAGCCGAATTTGGCGAATTTTGGCCACTAGGGGGCGCCAAAATTATGGGAAGTTTATATCTCTTGAACGGCTTCACCGATTTTTACGAAATTTGGTCGGTATGATGTAGGGCCAATCCTGATGCCATATCTTGAAGGTGGTCATTACTGGGTTAATGTGGGCCTGGCTTAGTACAACAAATCCAAATCGGCACACATTCAGCCCTTTGCACTTCCAGTGCACTTCCCATTACAGCGAATACCACGGCTCAGACGTTGGCCTGTATCTTCACTTTTGCCCCGAGCCCCTCATCCTTTGGGCCAACTTCTGTGGGCTCTGCAGTGCGCGGGGTCCGAGTCACGCGGGGGAGCTTGGCCCCCTTCATAACTGCTTGCAGTTCTAGTTTCATTTTGATGTTGTAAGATGGAAGACACAATACTTATCAGTTTCTAAGTGCTGTATCATAGGCAACTGGACATGTTTCAGTTTCTTGAAGACGTTTCAACAATCAACCAAAAGGCGTCTTCACTTCTAACTAACTGGAGGGGAGTTAAAACTATGAACTATGTGTGGAAGTGTCTTTACTGAGTCCTCAAGGACACGTGTGGGTCGTTGACCCAACCAGCCTTTATGTGGCTTGCTAGGTGAGCACAGGTGAGAATGGTTGTTAAGCTGGCTTTGGGAGGGAACTCAGTACTGTGGTGTGGGTGGGTGATAACTAATGTCCTCGTCCACCTCCTCTGTTGAAAGACGGTTGTTCCAGTTTGACAGAGATGGATTTTACTCCTCTTTCAAACCATCTGTCTTCTCTGGCCAAGGTGTTCACATTATTGTCCTCAAAGGAAAGATTGTTCTCCATCAGGTGTAAGTGAACAGCAGAGTCTTGACCAGAGGAGTTGTCCTCTTGTGTTGTGCCATTCGTTTATGGAGAGTTTGTTTTGTCTCCCAAATGTACAAATCTGGGCTGTCCTGGCTTCACTGAACAGCATAAACTACCTTACTCTGCTGATGCCTGGGTGGTTTGTCCTTAAGATGGACGAGTTTCTGCCTCAGTGTGTTTGTAGGTTTGAAGTTGTTGTTCGTTGTATGTCGTTACGTTTTTTCCGGCTGTCTTTGTGGAAATAATCTCAGCCTACTGGAACAACTGTCTTTGAACAGAGAAGGTGGTTTTTAGTTGTCATCCACCTACAATGCAGCACGGAGTTCTCTCCCCAGACAGCTGAAAAACCATTCACACCTGGTCACACCTAGTGCTAGGAACACACATGAAAGCTGGTTAAGTCAACAACCCACAGGTGGCCCTAACTAATCTGTAAGGACACTCCCATACTATGTGAGGGGACTCCCACACAAAGTTTAAAAGCCTGCAACTCCTCCAGTTAATTAGAAATGAAGACGCCTCTTGGTTGAGAGTTGAAACATCTTCAAGAAACTGAAACAAGTCCAATTGCCTATGATACAGCACTTAGAATTACCATGACCTGGATGACTGAGAACCTTTAGCAACAATACCTACCTAGTTGACTTTATCCAATAGAAATAAGTCACTTTCTCCATGTACCCACACGGTAGCCAACCATGAATAAATATTACCAGTAAGGCTTCAAATGCTGAATATTTTCATCATGAGTTTATTTTTTACACGAAATTAAGTAAGTCAATAAAATAGCAAAATAATGTAAGAAATGTTCATTGCAGTTTCTCAGAGCCCAAAGTGATGTGAAATATCAGTTAAAATCCATAAATGACAAAGAAAAGTAGCAAGTTGCTACATTTAGGAAGCTGGGCACAGTAGATGTTCATAATTTTTGCTTGAAAAACTGCTTTCTTAAAATGAATTGATGAAAATGGTAGGCAACTGATTTTATTTTAATTGACTAATCAGTTAATGGATTAATTGTTGCAGTTCCATGATTTACCATACTGCTGGAAGTTCCGGGTGCTTGTCAAGTTTTAAGTTTATATGAAAAACGTATATGAGAAAAAGTTGCTTTCTTACACATTCATCAGCTACAGAGCGACATCACGAACATTTGGAGCTCTAGGTCCATGACATACGACAGGTAGTTGCTAATTGACAGTCATAGCTAACAATAGGTTTAAGAACTCTTTCTCTGAAATACATCGTGCCATGTGTTGTTACCACCTTTCAAAATACACATATCCATTACAAATATACATTGTTAGTTGAAAAAGATTTATTCTAGCAGTTTTATGCTGTATTTTATTTGACTAGCATCCTCATCATACATTACAACGTTCCTTGCAGAACAGGAGAAAACACTAAGGGCTCTATCTTGCACTAAGCGCAATTGACTTTGTACACTGGCACTTGTATAATTAGTGGAGCGGGTGGACGGAGATGGAGTTGGGGGAGGAGGAGGAAGGGGCACAACAGGAGCAGGTGGTGCGTTTGGAGACTTGAGGCGATGCGCTTGAGAGGCCGCAGCAACATCGCCACCCGGTCAAGACGGGCATTAATACCTTGCCGCATCCCGGACAGTGCGGTCCGGTCTGACAATGCTGCCACGGCGTATAGTGGGTCTGGACCCTCTGCACCTTGGTGTTTGCGCTGCTCCCTCATCAGCTGGCCTTTGCGTACTGCTCAGCCCATGCGCACTGCTCCCGAGGCCTGGTGCGATGTCCTGGGGATGCCAGCCGTAGAAACAATTGTGGCAATTTCCTCCCACGCCCGTTTAACCAAATATAATTTGGATGGATTTCTCCCATCCCCATACAATGCCACTTCTTGGTCTTTTACGGCCCTGACGAGAACATCGGTCTCCTCGGCTGTGAACCGCTCCTGACGTGCGCCTGGCAAATTTGCCATTATAATAGCAATCCGCCATGGAACAAGCGCGCCTGCTTTTAAAGGGAATGTGAGATGACGCTCTGATTGTTTTTTTTCGCACGTTACGCCCAAACCACACCTATGACTAATGTAGCTACTTCAGACCAACCCATTTTAGATTTGCGTCGGGCGCAAGAGTCATTTATCCCGCCGGCATAATAGCAACAGCGCCTGAGATCCGCCCACAAAGCTACTTGCGTTTTGCGTTTGATACTTGCGTTTCAGATCGTTAAGATAGAGCCCTAAAAGAGTAATGTAATCAATAGTAGAAGTAGTAGTAGTGCTAATAGCAGTAATAGCACTATTTTTTTTTAGTATTAATATAAGTAGGATGTGCCCAAAATAATTAAATGAAATTTTAAAATATAAAATAATCATGGCATTGTTTCCGTGGACACAAATTTGACAGATAGTTGAATATTTTATTAAACAGTTTCATATGTACAAACTGTGTAAGCAGTTTGATATGCAGGTGTTGTATTTGACTCGAACTTAGTCTCAGTCATTGTCAGTGTAAAACCATTTTCCAAACCAAAGTGAAAATGAGGCCTATGTAAAGAAAAGATGTGCATTTATGTGGCATACAGTGGTTAAGTAGTGAATTGGAGATCTACCAGGGGACCACAAATTGCTTTCAGGAGAGCTAATGTAGACAAACTTTGTCTTACTACGTAAGTGGGATCATTATACGTTCAGTTATTAAGACTGGATGGTTCAACTGCGAGGGTATGAGGTAACATACAACCCCCACATTCGTGTTCCACTGTTAATACACTGGTTAGTTTGTGGTTGTGCCATGATGATAGCATTTGTGGTGCAAAGCTCGAGCCTGACAGAAGACATTTCAGGCCTGTGATGAGAAAAGATCTGACAGTGTTAATGGTCTTTGATGATCTTTGACTTTGGATTTCTTAAAGGTCCCATATGATACTGTTTTTCATCAATTTCACAAAGCTGTCAGAGGTCCAACAACTCTGTATTCGATATGTATTGCCCCAAACACATCCGTGGTCCTGAATTCCAGCTGTCTAAAAGTCGCTCTGCTGAACTCTATTCAGAGCACTCTGTTTCTGTGCCTGCACCTTTAAATGCTAATGAGCTCCGTCTGTCAACGCCTACTTAGGGAGCCTTGCCTGCTACCTCACTCTCAGGGAGAGGAAGCCCCTTATGCTAATGGTAGCATGCGCTAATGTTTACGGTGGATGTAACACTATGGCTCGTGGAGATTTTTTTGTTCAACCGAACCAGTTTGACCCAGAATCGAACCCAGAAGGAGAGGCTCCTGAAGAAGTACAGACTCTGCTGCTGCAGCAGGATGTTTCAGAATGGTTAGTGTGGCTGAATAATGTTAGTTTGTATGTGTTGTTACAGTTACTACCATGTAGCTAATGGCTAACAGCTAGCGAAAGCTTTGTTTGTCTCCAACACAGTCTCCAAACTCCTGGATACTGTTCGCATCGTCTCTGTCTCCAGTCTGCACATGTTTCCAGACTTTCTACTGTGACAACCAAGCTCCATCGTAATATTATTAACATCAAACTCGCTTCAAACGCCATGGCATAGCGGACCGAAGCGGCACTAACTAGTTAGCCAGTTTCCAGCTGACTTCATCATACTCGTCGGCAACTGTAAATACTATCAAACCGCGGCGACACTTATCGGTGGCTCGGGTGCAGTTGCTGGGTCCGGTATGGTTGAGACTGATCCTTTTACAAGGGTCAGTGTCGAGGCAAAGCCAGCTTTGTACTGACCCTCGTTACAGCCGGCGCGTTGTCATTAAAAATGAAACATAACCACTGTCTCTTCTGTTGTTCTGTAGCTGGGACAGAATATAGGCACTTATGTGGATTACTACAACCAACAACAGAGCAATTGCGTGTCTACTTCTGAGCGACAACGTTGCGAAACACTGCTGTCTCTCCGCTGGACACACTGAACTTCACCTCGGGGATGGACGCCCCCCTCTCGGATATCTCCTATCACCGCGCAGAGGAGGTCGGCCTATGATAATGACTCCTTTCGTTACGTAATGAAAGGAGCAGAATCTGAACAGCCTGTAGGAGCGCCGTTTTACCAGTGGGTGGGCTGCAGAGACCATGCAGGATTCGCTTGTTTTCCTCATTCTGGGAGTTGGCAGGCCCAGGGAGGACCAGCTTATATATGTAGAGAGCAGAGAAAACGTGTTTTTATGATATGGGACCTTTAATACTCTGGGGAAGATATGTGATCCCAGTACTGTTAAGGGGCGTTCAGACCAAACGCGATTGACGCGAATACAATCGCTTCAGACGCTTAATTCGCGCCGCGCCAGACGCTCCATTCGCGCCGCGTGATCATTTTGGACTATTCGCGTCATTCGCGTCATTCGCGTCATTCGCGTCATTCGCTTCATTCGCGTCATTCGCGCTTGCCCGCTCATTTTTGAACCGGTATTTCTCAACCCGCTGTCATTCCATGTCTATCATGGCTGATATCACCACCGTTGCTGTACTGTACCTGCTGTACAAGTCCCAGAAACGCCGGAAAACCACCCGCCGTCGTGTCTGGGTTCATGAAGTCCTCCGAAGACACACAGAGCTGGGGGAATTTCACTGTCTCCTCCAGGAGCTCCGTCTTGATGACGACCGGTTCCAGCGGTAGCTCAGGCTGACTGGAGCCCAGTTCGAGGACCTGTTAGCTCGGGTCGGTGCCAGGATCTCCCGCCTGGACACCAACTACAGGCGCTGCATCTCAGCTGTGGAGCGCCTGTCCATCTGTCTGAGGTGAGCTACAACTAGCTTCTCCTCCACCGTTGCCCTGAGCAACCGTAAACAACCGTACGTGATGGAAGTGACGTCGTCGGCTTGAACTCGTCGCTGATTGGATGTCGCGGCGCGATGCCGCTTGAAAAGTTGGATATTTTCAACTTTATTCGCGCCGCGCCAGACGCTTCATTCGCGCCGCGCCAGACGCTCCAGACGCTTCAGACGCTCCAGACGCTTCATTCGCGCCGCGCCAGACGCTCCATTCGCGCCGCCGTCGCCTGAATCGCGTGTAATTGCGCCATTTACATTGATTTTCAATGTAGAGTAGCCGCTCCATTCGCGTCTATCGCGTTCGGTCTGAACGCCCCTTTATGCCATCAGCAGTGGTGAGGAGCTAACTACATGTTCTCAAGTACTGCACTGAAGTACAAGTTAAAGGTACTCTTAGTTAATTTGAGTATTTCCATTGTGTGATATTTTCTACTTCTTCTCCACTTTTTTCCATCTGAGAAGGAAATATTGTGCTTTTACTTGCTATACTTGTCAGACAGCTTTAGTTACTTCAGGGATATACATCAATAATACAAAATGTATTAACTAAGTAATTAATGATGTTTTTTACACTAGTATCATGTGTTATTTTAGATTACAACAAAACTTTATTGAGCCTTTGGGGGAAATTTACGAGCTATATTTATAGCTATATATATACTATATAGTTTTAGAAAAGTAATTCAAACTAACTTTACATTCTACACTTCCAATTTACATACACTTTCCAATATTACTAAAGTAATAATACAAACTTTTTAATCACTATTAAGCAAGTTGTTCTCAGGAAAATAAGGTCCAAGAACACTGTTTGAAGCCAGAAAGGTGGCAGGGTCTGCCTCATATAAACAAAGTAAAACAGTATAAACTGTGTTGTCCTTTAAGGTCAGTTAGTTTATTCACTTTATTCAGTCATGAAAACAAACCGAGTTTGATTATTTAGTCTGTTAAAATATAATTCAACAAAGATCTTTCTCCTCTGATTTAAACTTCTTCCCCAAATATATACATATATATATATAATATATATATTAGGGCTGTCAAAGTTAACGCGTTAATAACGCGTTAACGCAACATCCTCTTAACGCCGTTAATTTTTTTAACGCGCGATTAACGCTCGGTATAAAAAAACAAAAAACAAAACGCGCATTGAAAGATTTACGGCCGTCAGTGGCACCTGTAGTCTTGATCCAGAGGGTGGCAGAAAGGGAATCAGAAGAAGAAGCAGCAGGGTTGGCGGTTCGGGAAAAACACGGTGGACTGAAAAGTGAGAAAATTGAGAAAGGACTTACCGTAAAATACCAAATAATAGCCGGGGGGTTTAGTTGTTTCAATCACTTAATAGACCAAAAGGCAATTTGGGACAGGCGTTTAATTCCTTCCTCACAATAATCCTGGATGAAAATGTCACAAACTTCTCCAGCTTCTCTGTGAATTCTCTGGCATCCTCCTGTAAGTGAAGTTGTTGCGGCGGAGGAAACGATTCAGCCAACCAGCACTCGCTGCAAACTCCTCATCTCTGCTGTCACTCACGGTGGCGGACATTTGTTTCTCCATCACCCTGATCATTTTGTGGGACACTCTCTCATGGCGTGCCCGTTTGCTGATAACTCATCCCCGCATGTTTATCTCAGGCTCCTCGCTAGCCTTCTTCCTTCCTCCAGCAGGCAGCCTGGTCCTGTTGCTGTCCTCCTCGGACAGACGCTCAAGCTCCGTTTCTCTCACTCTCTTCTGGTCGACAGAGAAACATCTAGCGGCTGCTTCTCCCGAGTTTTCCTCTGCATATTTTACGACAGAAAGTTTGAATTTCAAGTGGTACTTTTTATTGTTTTGCTGCACCGGAGCCATGGTGATCATCAGTGTGATACTGACTGACAGAAAGCAGCACACTGCGTGAAAAAGGCGAAGAAGAAAAACGTGCAGTGTCAGTGGACAGGTCTTCTTCCTTAATTTTTTAAAAAATAAAAAATTAGACCCGACATTTATTTGGAACCGGCGGTTATTTACCAAAATATACATCTGCACCGGCGTTTAAAGGGACCCTGTGGATAATTGAAACCCGTATATTATTTGGTCATTTACGGTATGAACGGCAAACTACTTTCAAAACAGCCAGATGGTTCGGTCGATAGGACAAAAGTTATCTGCATGTACTATCGACATGAAATGAGTTACCATCGAAGTACATTGAGTCTCAAATATCAGTTGCAAGCCAAACACACGGCAGATGCAGAGAGCCCCCCGCCAAAAGCAGACAACAAAAAAGGCCTTTTATTTTCCTGCATGATTTGAAGTGTTGAAAAAAAAATGTCATAATGCAAGCATATTTGCCCTTTCTTATGTTGTTAAAAGTATTAAGAACATTAAAAAATACATCAAGGTACCTTTAGAACAGAAAAAAATGTGCAAAAAAAATTGCGATTAATTTGCGATTAATCGCGAGTTAACTATGGACAAAATTAAAAAAATTAATCGTTTGACAGCCCTAATATATATATATTATAATCCTATATATATATATACATTATATATACATTTTATATATGTGTATATAGAATAAACATATATGTGTGTGTATATTTTAAGTATTTTAAGATATTTAAATATATTTACTCTGTATGTCTTACCTCTGACGTTGCCTCCATGCCTTTCTGATGTTGGTTCATGTTTGATTTCTTTCTCTATCAGGAGACTCTCTTTTGTCTTCCAAGCTGAAGTTAAATGAATATCAGACTTTTTCTGTTGAGTCAATTCAGTGTAACCATCTTAATTTAATTTGTTCCACACTACCAACGTGCGTGTTTTAAATGAAAATCTTTCAGTGTAAACATTGACTTCCAATGAATTTACAACGAAACAGCTCAAAACAACTTCCCTTCCCTTCAAATGCGTGTCGTCTTGAGTATCCACCACAGAAACGCCCACTTCAAAAACCTAGCCTGTAGATGAGCCATTTGAGAGGATCCACCAGTCAAACTGAGTTGAATGAGTATGTGAGAGACAGAGTTCTCGTGCCTTCAGTGTCAGAGTGGACTTCCTCCTCCTCCTCCTTCTTCTTCTACAGTCCCCTCCTACTTCTCCAAGATATAGGCAGCACTTTAACTTGGAGTCAATCAGAGTGGGATCTTTAACTGTGCCTGCCACTGGGTCTGGGTCACCACATACACACTCACGGCAGGCATCACACACACACGCACGCACACACACACACACAGGCACACACACACACACACACACACACACACACACACATACATACAAACACATGCACTCTTGCACCGGCAAACATATGGAGTACTACTGCTTCCTTCTGCTCTGGATCTGCTGCCAGCAGTTAGGTGAGTGGAAAGTGTTTATTTGTGTGTTATTGTTTAAGTGTATGATGTATGCATCCTCACATGCTTGTGTTGCTGATGCATGAATCTAACCTCCTTTCTTTCTTGAAGTAGCTTTGCAGAATAGTAATAGCACTATAATTGTTAGTTATACTTTGACCTGTTCCAACAGCAACTGGAAACTTTGAGGCTGCTGTTTTTAAAGGGTTTTAAAAAGCTGCATTAGAAACCTTCTGTTAGTATTTTAAGATTGAATTTCTGAACTCATCTAAAATGGAAATGTGCAAAGATATTCTCCCGTTGTAGGAACAATAATATCATAATATCTCAAGTGAATGAATGGCTGCTTGTGTGACCTAACATCTTGACCCAGTATCATGGTCAGACACAGGAAGGCAGAGCTCAGTGACTTTACTGAGGGATACGTTTTCCCCCCTCAGGTTGACAGAGGTGCTCTGTGTCTCACTGGAGGCAGGCATGTTCTCTGAAATAAAAGTTGATGCTATCTTTTCAAAGTTGAGTTTCCAGAGAAGGGAGAGCTGTTGGTGCTCAGCCAGAACCGTGGTCAATTACCGGTGAAATCACTAAAGCAGGAACACATCGAGACAGAGAGTGAATTAAAGGCACCAAAAGCATATATGTTTTTTTTTACAAGCCAACCCTTTAACATAAGTCATGTGAATTAAAATACAACTGCCACCAGCACAAGAAGGCTAATACTGAATCCTTTAGATATACTGTGGACCCCTCCGCTACTCTCTATGGCATGTTGTCATGAAATAGTTTTACATTTTTTTGCAACCAAAAAGCATTCCTCCTTGTAGGTTTTTCTGCATCACTCCAAGGTTATACTGAAGAATAAACTTTGAGACAAGACTGGAATTTTTCAGAAGTATATATTCATTAATGTTTGATTTAGACATTGGTAAATGCAACAAAACTAAGGAGTGGAGCAAAGGAAATCGCTATGATAAATATTTGGTTTGATTTTGGAATTTGTTGGAACCAATGTTTGGACTGATACCAAAGTGAGTGAGACTCTGACCTTGTAGCTGGAGTCTGTGGAGAAAGACTCGGTGCTGACTGTGGTGTGGGATGTTTTGGCAGCCACATAAGAAGGAGGCTGCATTTTAGTCTGATGTTTGTGGAATCCTGGGACCTTTGGGCCACTGATCCCATCCAGATATAACTTTGAGTTGAGCCATCTCATGTAGATGTAGATGACACGTCACTGTGAGCTGGAAACTTTGACAGTCTGCAATGTGACAAAAATAAACTTCTAAATCAAACCTACATTTGATGTTGTTTCCCCTTAATGGAACACTGTCTGTACTGTATACATTCACCAGATGCCCTCATAAGCACTGTTTGTTACAATGTTAACTCATGTGAATCTTTTTTTTAGAGATCACTCCGTGCAGCTTTCATGAAAAGTTCTCACAAAGGCATGGATATTGATCACAACACTGATGCCAAAGAAGTTGAGATATTGTGTAAAACAGAGATAAAACGGAATGTGAGAAATTGCTAATTGTTTTTTTACATAAACTTAATTAAAAACAGCACAAAGTCTGAATTTGATGGCAATGGCATGTTTCAAACAAGTTGGGAAAGAAACAACAGAAGAATGATAAAATTGTGGAATGTTCCAAAAACACCTGTTTGGAACATGACGTCATAAATGGGTTAATTGGTGACAGGTGATAGTATCATCATTGGGTATTATAACATTGTGTCTCAGGATACTACAGGTATGAAAGGACCTCAGCCGTTCACAAGCAAGGAGAGGCGGGCTTCACTACTTTGTGAAACACATGACTTTAAATCATGAGCTCGGGAACACTTCATAAAACTGCTGTCAGTTAACATGGTTTGTTGTTTTCGACAGCATCCCAGCAGTTTTGCTCTTGGGATTGTAGAAGATAAAGAGTGCACTTAAAATGGCAGTTATATTTGTGATTAATTACTGGAATACTAACAATAATGTAAGCCAATACTGAAGGAACTCCAAAATACATTGTTTATTTTCCATTAAGGCAGAAACTACAATTTGCCAGATTCTGGCTGGATTAAATAAACAATAAGGCTCCATGAGGTGTCATTATAATAACTTTAGTGGAGACCAAGTCCATTAATTTCTTAATGCGGAAACCTCAAAGTGCTCTGTTACCAATACTGCAACCTTGAGCTTTACGTATTGTGCCACACTACAGCTATTGGCCTTCTTGTCACATACCTTACCATTACGTTAGTATTACTTTATGGTCGTATATGCTACGTTATAGTTTTTCACCACTAGAGGCCAGAATATATCCAGAACAATGTGACAGACAGACAGTCTTTAGTTGCTATGAAAACAACAAAGTTGCTGTTTTTATTAGCTTATTTGAACATTGTCTGGCTATCATTTGGTGCAGGGCAGCTGGTGAACAACAGGTTTATTGGAGCTTGTTTTCTGACAATAAGTCCTATTAAACAAATAAATACCTAATTTGTAACTGCCCTGTGAAACAGCTTTTTTCTAATTTGATGCTCCAATCAGCAGGATGATGCTATATAACTTTAGACTTTCAAGTTTCAACACTGTGCTTAAGATTTGGTTTAGTTAAGTCACGGAAACAACTTGGGGAGGGTTCAGAAACAATCATGGTTTGGGTTTAAATAAGTGAAAGGTGCTATTTGTAAGAAAGGTTGATTTTTGGTTCTTATTCCCAACTTGTCAAATAATGACGCTCTTGGTTTCCTAACTCTGAACTGATGTTTCTGGGATGGCGCCTAACCCATCTGACAATCCGAAAGCATCAGTTATTGATGAGGTGGGAATGAGACTTTCAAAAATCAACTTTTCTTACAAATAGCACCTTTAAGTTTACAAGACATCTTGGATGCATACACACAGGAAATGAACAGCAGACTCCCACTTAAGAACCCAACTTTTTATCGTCATCTTCAGCCACCCAAACCTCTTCCTTATGCACATTTTGTGGCTCAGTAATCACGTGTGTAATAATCATCTCCCCCCACGCGATTGTTTAACAAGACTCTTAATTTCTATGGCTGCTAGAGGACTTTGTCACTTGAACATAAATCTACAACATTTTGGGGGTATTTGCTGAAACGATTGATACTTGTTCTGGGGAGAATATTCGCTTTACAGAAAAACACAGTTTGTTGCTGCTGTGGTTGATGAAAGCTGAGCGACTGAACCACACTGTGAATTTCTATAAAACAAAACCATGGCTAAAAATGCTAAATAGCTCATAAATCATCTGAGATGGATGATCCCTTCTGACCCACTTCACTTGGATTTATATAAAGAAATGCTGATTTGCGTGTGAAACAGCTGACCCGAACTTTGTGATAAGCGTCCTGTTGCATGATTTAAATTGCCAATTTGTTTCCAAAATTAGCAAATCACATTAAAGGAAATTATTCTATTTACAAGAACCAATTTTTGGTTTGGAAACCCTCCAGTGACTTCCAGCAATCCTACATATTTACTGTACCTCAGCCAACAACTGTGGGAGGAGGTTATGTTTCAAACAACTCTCTTGTTTTCTTCTTGGATAAATTGTTTGATTAAAACTGGTCCAAGAATCAGACGATTATAGTATACTGAGGACCCCACTGAGGGATTCCCTTGATCCTTCAAGCTGTATCGACTGACTTCTGGATCTCTATGTCAACATCCTTTTCTGTTTTTTCTAAGTGAGTCTTATCTGTTGGCATTAACTGAGATTAAATGTGTTGGTAGCAACAGTTATCCAGTTAATAACCAGTTAATGAGGTATTGCATCAAAATTAGCTGTTGGAGCAATTTATTGTTTGAATTACTGTTAGGGTTATCAAGAGAAGTTTAGTTTTACAACATACATTTTTATTGGCTGTTGAAGATTTAGTGTTCCGGTAATTTTACACTGGCCAAAAACAATAGTACTCTACATGAATAAGTCCACGTCATGTTTTATTCTCCAACAAACTCCATGCAAATGTCTTAATATCATGTAGTTGTGTGTGACAGTCAGTGGTAAACGTCTTGTATTATGCTGCCCTAGAGACTTGTTTTGAATCCTTGGAGTGCCTTTTGTTGGCTCAGATGGTTAGCAGCTTGTTACGCAGTGCCCAGTTGGCTGTTGTGTATTGGAAACATCTGGTTTTAGATACCCCGTGCCTCCCAGAGTATTTTTGTTGGCGTGGGGTAATAGTGATATAAGGTGCCAAATGTTTCAAAGTATATTCTCAGCCATGAAGTGTCTTTCCAGATAAAACCATTGAAATGGAAACCAAGAATGGATCAATGGAAAAATTGCACATTTTTATGCAGAGTCTCTGTTCTCATATTTGATTTAAAGCTACTGGTCATAATGTTGTGTCTATACACTCACATTCAGTACCAGAACTGATTAACTTGGACAAGAAGCAGTGAGATGAAGAAACATTGCGATGTATCGTATAAATTCACAAAAAACATAAAATGCTGTATCAACCTATAAAAGTGCTGCATCATGCATGTCTGATATTAGCATGTTTCCAAGCTCAGTTTGCACAACACACGCCTGCCCTATGTCAGTGGGTCTGCGGTGGAGCTCCTGCAGCTTGGTGTTTCGCCAAAGGCAGCAGCAAACTGATGTGGGTCGCACCAGCAGCCACCGGCCAGAGGTTTATTTATCTGGGCATTGAAGCCGGTACACCGGAAACCCAGCAAGACTCCGACCTTTGCGTCAGAAGCTGCTGATATTACTGGGAATATTAAAATGCTTTGCCACATTAGTATCTTGAAATGGAAACTGAATCACCTCCATTCTCATGCTCTCACCCTGACACTTTTCCCTTTCCCTGCTTCCTTTAGCTAGCTTAGGTTTTCTTGGTCAGACTTCAACCTATCTGCGATTGCGTCTTGGGAAATGTATTTTCACTGCTTAAAAGTCATCCTAGTGTTAAATCTGCTACCGAGAGTTGTTAACATTTATGTGTTCTGGTTGAACAATGGTGGAAAGACTTCAAAAAGACACAGCTGGCTTCCCTTCATTTGTAAAATGATGTTTGCAGCAACACACTGGCCAGAGTTACCTACTGATTTGTATTTATTTTTCATACACCTTTCTGTTCCCAACAATCTATTTTCAGTCACCCCCTTTATGTGTCTAGATAAACAGAAACCTTGGGAGGATGTTTAGGGCTAGGATCAAACACCAGCTGAACATGTGAACCATTCATTTAACAGGAAATGAGCCCTGTGGAGAATGTGTCAATATTTACATGAAGAGTCTGCGTGATAAAGACGGCCATTTATTTTAATGGCGGTTTTCGTGAAAAAGAACGTGTTTTCTATATTTATGCCAAATCAAGGTGCGATAATCTCCTGTTGAGTTGACAGATGTGTGAAATGATTGACTTATTCACTCCACTCACATTCTGCCCTGCTGTAACATTTGAGTGGTGGTGTTTTCGACACTGCCTGCAGTCCCAAAACCCTCAATATCACTCCCAGGTTTACAGACACTCGCTGAGGAACAGCGGGAGTTGATATTTGCTTTGCTATTTGTTTAGACAACCTATTAACACTCGTATATACTCAGTATCTAAGGAATGCAGAAAACCTAACATTTTATATTTCAGGGTGCCCTTTGCATCAAGGAAAACAGCTGCTTAATATGTAACCTCCTCTCTGCCGTTTAAAGTGCAAACAACTGCACACCCAAACAAATAACTCTTGTCAGTGTGTAACAAACAAAGAGCTGAGTATAGAGGTGCAGCTGTACCCTGTATTAGTACAGCTTTGCCTTGCAGTAGAGATGCAGCTGTAAATGGTATTGTATTTTAATTTAAACTCAACTATGAGTTGAAGATTATGTATTAAAATATGAACAGGAGTCATTTTCAGTTTCAATGAATTTGCACTTAACATGACCTAACCACCATTGTAATGTCTTATTACAACCCTGTTACTCACCCAAAGAGAGTTAAAGTTCTTTCAGCCTTTATAGTGTTTAATGATATTATTCACTGCAGTCTCAACAACAGCTGTTCTTTAGCTGGAAATGGAGCATGGTAAAATGCAGGTGAGGTCCATCTGCTATCATCTTGCTTTTATATGATATAGTGAGTCCCCAAAGTTCCCTCAGAAAACTGTGAGAATCTGTTCAGGAAGCTCTGCCATTAGTTATTGGTGCTTTACTATCAACCCCTAAGTCTGTGTTGGAAAGTGAGACAAAGTGAGTTTTAGTGCCTGCACAATTACTTACCACATCAATGTTAAGAATGGGATTAGATCCTAATTCCCTTGCCGTGGTGCAAATTGATGCTAAGACCTGTCAGCTCTAATGGAAATGTTTCGGCTCAAGTGAAATTTGTGTGTAGCTTTATGAATGTGCTGCATAAGTGCACAGAGACGAGAGGAAAAAGGAGAGTTCTAGAAAAGCTAGAGAGAGCTAGAAAAGAGGTAGGCCATACCACAAGTTGTGTGAACACCTCAGAAACCTGCAGTATTTATGGACGTTCCAAAACGGCCACAATCGATGTCAGGGTGAAAAACAGAGACGACTCAATAATGTTTTAAATATTGTTAAAGCACTTCCATCATCAGACCACAACAGAAGATCTGATGAAGTAAACCACAACCTCTAAGGGACCTCTAAAGCAAAATCCTGGAATTAAACTACACAACTGAACTTTTGTTTCTCACACAGCTCCAAATGAACCTGCTGACACTGAATAGACAACCAACTAGAAATATTCAGTATAGGTGGACTCAAACTACGACTTCCCACTGTCTTTTTCCTCATGAAAATATTGACAAAACTACTTAATCTTTCAAAATGTTGTTCTGTTTCTCCCTCCATCTAACTGACAGTAGCAGACTTTGATAGTTATTGTTTTTCATTGATGGCCAAGAAAAGCAAGCAGCTCCTGTGAGGTGTGTTTAAAAGACTCAGCTGTAGTTTTCCTAATGGCAGACTGGTACTTATTGTTACATCTGGTGCGTTTTGGGACACTTAGTCCTTGACATCAACCAGAAAGTTATGTAATGTGGGCAACTCGGGTTTTTGATTTATCTTGGCAATGCAGATAAGTATCATTTGGATAAAAGTGAAAACAGATGTTATACTCACAATTAATACCGGTAGTTATTTGATTACATAGTAACAATATCTGGTTAACAGCAATCACATTGAAATACTCAAGCTGTTTTCTGTTCATAATAGTTGTTAATAGCGCAATTGTAATATATATTTTATATGTTTCATGATTTTGTTGGATATACTGTATACAGTGAGTTTATTAAAAGGTTTTACCTCTGATTGACATCATTATGAGAGTAACCTCCATGCAGCTGTCTTTAAATTACACTCAGCTGTCATTTGTTATGGCTTAATTTGAATTTTACTTGTTTTCCAGCTTTGTTGAGCATTCCTCCACCGTGTTGTTTACATTTAACCGGATTTTCCCTGGCAGGGTAAAAAGGACCCACTTAACTTGGTGTGACCCCGGAGCCTCACAGATGAGGAGTGAGCTGTGAGTGGGGTCATTTAGTGTCAGGGTGAGGGATTGAAGAAGCACAACAGTGTGTGGACAGGAGCCACAGAGATGTAAGAAGTGGGCGAGTTTGTGGTGGTTTGGAGCAGAGGCATTTGTGCTCTCGGCTCAGCTGTGCAGCTCAAGCTGTGAGAAAATACTTTATTCTACAGCAATAATCCTCAGCTCCTAGAAAACAAACCTCTGTGTCTCATTAACACTCCCTCCTACATTCTTTTCCTTATGCATTTTCTTCCAATCAGTTTTGGGATATAGACGATCAGTGAACTCTAGTTTAAAAGTCAACGTGATCTATGACCTCGCAGTGGCTGAAACACCAATGGAGCAACACTGATCAGCAGATACAGTCATGATTGGTCTGGCGACTGGTGAAACAGAGATCAGCAGGAGATTAGGCAAAAGACAGATGAACACAGAGAGATGGATTGAGAGGAAGTCAGAGTGGTAGACGATTACATTTTTTCCCCTTCACATCTGCCAAAAGGAAAATCTCATCACCCCCATGTCCTCACACACAGTCCTCCTCCTTTGATGGAAATAGAAACGCCAAATGAGGCTGTCACCAATAATTAACCATGACAGAAAACCTGGTGATATGCAAAATCTGAAAATACCTCCTCAGACTGGCATTTTAATTGAAAACAGACATTCACTGCTCTTTTCTTCCACCTGGTAAGCTGCCGTAAGATGTGAGAGAAATTTAAGTACGCAATCGGGAAAACAGATATGCTTTGATCGTGTCCCACAGCAGCTTTTACTTCTTACCGTCTTGCTACTTGTCAGGTTACACCTCACCATCTATTAACTGCAGTGTGAAAACACAACTCCTGCTGAGTCTCTGCACCATTGTAAGAAGTGCAGTTGCAAGATATTTGGACATTTCTACTTCCTCATCACTGAAATGTAAATCACATATTTTACGTTTTTGACTTAGATGAGGTAAGGCAGACTGGTGCTTGTCAAACAGTTTGTATGGAAATAAACATTGGTCAGGTAGGTGGTCATGTTGACCTTATGCTGATTAACCAAAACTCCTCTGGGTCTGCAGATACCTGATGGATGGATGACAGACAGACAGCTTAGCAGCTCTGCATCAGTTATACAGTTGATGTTTATTTCCTTATGAGGAAAGTCGATGGATGATGTGAGAGGAGATACAAAACAGACTAGGGATTATTTTAGGGATGAGTAAGGATAGTTTAAAGCTGTGGGTTGTTTAGTCTAAGTGATGTTGATGTTATAGCTCAGTAAGGCCTCCATGAAACTGTTGGCTCTGAAAACTAAATGCTGTGCATAGATTATAGTAGTGGGGCAATATGACCACAGAGTTATATCGCAATATTTTTAGGCCTTACATGCTTACAGGCTTTATATTGTACAGTATTTAGCAATATTGTAGAGTTGACCTCTGGTGAAAAATATGAACCCAATAAGATTTCTGATAAATAATCACCCTTAAAGGGGATATAATGACAAAATGAAAATGACATCACTTCACATGTTGTCTAAGTCACCACTTTCTTTAACTCAATCTCCTCTAGGTTCTGTAAACGTACGATGGATGAATGTCAGTGAAATGTGACCGACAGCCCAGCTACTCTACAACTCTTGTTCCATTATGAGGGAAGTCTGTGTTTAAGCTGATGCAAAGGGAGAAACAGACAGGAGACAGAGTAGGGATTCATTTAAGGATGAGTAAGTAAGCAAATGTTTGTTGCACTGAGGCCAGATGTTTTAGTCGAAACAACCTTAATGTTATTGTTCATTACAGGGGCCCATGAAACTGCTGAGATACTTCAACGTGGTGCTGAAAACTAGATGTTCAAACCCAGAGAATTACATAATTGTATGTAATTTAATGGTGCATTTCATCTGGTCCCTTGCTGATATAACTTTGGTAAAACATTAGATAATACGCCACAGAGTGATGAAGGAAGAGGGCGATTGTGACTGAACGTGATGTGAATAAAACCAGCACCAGCGCTGAATTTCAAAATAACCTCAACTTTGAACATTTAATCTGCAGTAGTTGTTGTTTAACTACAAAGATGACGACTCCCACGCTACTTGCAGCACTCAGAAATGTAAAGCTCTTCCTTGATGAAAATTATCTTTTCTTTTTTAAGGGTCCCACAACTGCTTTAATATCGACACCAAGAGACACAGGATCATCAAAGGGCCTAAACAAGCCCAGTTTGGATACACTGTTCAGCAACACGTGGCTGCTGGTGGAGAAAAGTGGTAAGTGACTTTTATGATTTACACATTGCTGCTGTGCGAAATAATGTAGTCAGTTGATGTTTCGTGCCCGCTAAGTGCTACAGAGATTTTATGTTAAATTCTGCTGATCAGTGCCGGGCTTATCATACGAAGTGGCAAAAACTGTGTTCTTTAAAATATAAAGTTTCCTTCTGTCTTATTTGCAACTAACTTTCACCATAACTTCAAGTTTAGCACATTGCACAAGATGCCTGTTGCTGTTATGTGAAAGGAACATTCTACTTGTGTCTTATATAC
This sequence comes from Sparus aurata, assembly GCF_900880675.1. Taxonomy (NCBI): domain Eukaryota; kingdom Metazoa; phylum Chordata; class Actinopteri; order Spariformes; family Sparidae; genus Sparus; species Sparus aurata. The sequence goes on along the minus strand of NC_044190.1, from coordinate 7,100,623 downwards.
TTTTTCCGGCTTTATTGAAATTATTTCAAAACTATACAATCACCCCTAGAATTACAGTTTCACTTTCATAATTCATATTTTACGACATAAAATAACAGTATCTTTTATTTTAAGGGTTTGTAAAACTGCCAGGATTTAGAATTTAGAACTGAGCAATCTGAGGCAAAGATTAAGAGGTCAAATACATTACGACTGTACATACTCAGTGCTGACAGACTGTCTGACTTGGCTTTTTTTTCCCCCCGGAGAGATAGTGATCTACCGTGCCTCCTCTGTGGTGTGCAAAGTTTCCTCCCATTAATTTTTGCTTGCAAAACGAACTGTAGTCCTGAGCTGGATACCTCACATTCATCATATTACCTCATAGCAGAAACTAACTCCTGATGCACACTATTATTAGGCCAGCTGGCACTGTGTGGTGGCCAAAATTAGTTTCTGGCATCCCCAAAACGTCTGGTCACAGGAGCTGTGCAAGCACCGTGCTGGGTTCCAGTTGTGCTTCTGTGTGTGTGTGTAAATCATTAGTTCTGTTTATATATCTTTTAATTATATGTCTATTTTTTTCTCTCTGACATCAATGGCTTCCAGACTTGCTTCACCAGAAAAATGATAGCATTGGTCTGTTGTCAAATTGCAACAACCTTTGTTTACAGTACCCTGATGAGTGATCACTTGCAGTTGTGTGAATAATGACTCTCCCATCTTAGTATCTTGGTTTGATAGGGTGGATGGTTTGGCTCCTGACTGTGGTTTGAATCCTCTTTCCTTCCAACGTTCAACCTTTTAAGCATGGAAGTTGATATATAATGCAGCCCCTTCATTCATTTGAGCCGGACAACATGTTTTCTCACCCAACATGTGAACTACAGCAGCTTTGGCCAGAGGCCCTGAGCTTCAAACTATGATGTTGTATGTACCCCAGTCAAGTTAGCAATAATTCATATGCAAAGTTCAGTTGGACTTTACAAATAAAGCTTTCTGTCAAGCATTTCACATATTTTAGTTTTAGACTTAGTTAGTTCTGGGGACCAAAACTGATTGGTTAGGCTTAGCAAGCAGCATTTGGGCTAAAATATGTGCGTCCAGTTACAGAAGTTAGAAACATGTCAACTTTGACTTTTGGTTACACACAGGAATCAAACTTTGCTCTCCTGGGTGAGTGTAAATGGTTGCCACTGTGTGCACTTTTCCAGGCAGTAAAATCCTTCCTCATAATAATCTAAGCTGCATGTCAAACACATGGATAAAGAATCAAGCTGGATTTTTTTTGGATTGTATGACACTGTATATGATCTGAACTTAACTTGATAGAGACTATTGGTTAAAATGTGTGTCCAGCTATTGATTATCAACTGTTTATCTGGAAGCCATTTACTTTAAACACTAGAAAAGTCACAAGAGTTGTTCTGGTGACCTATTTTCTTATCTAAGTATTAAAGCTTGTTGATGCTTCCTGCAAGTAGAATAAATCCATTAAAAATTGGAAATTGATAACAAACACATTCCCTGTATGCATACATTTGGTGATAGCGGTGTACCATACACATTGTATCTAATCCAGTTATTGTTGCAACAACATTGTGGTAGAAGTGGGTTACAGCTCATCAAGAAAAGATCTGTCACCAAATACTGCTCTGCAAACATAATGGGACCAGTGTACGTGCAGTAAATACCATACTGGGTTTACTGTCCCATGCTGATTGTTATTACTGTTCCTGTTGGCAAATTATCCATCAACTGTGATCCTCAGGCAGGTTTAGGCCTACAGTGTTGAATGTGTGTGTGAGTGAAAAGAGAGAGAGCATTGTATTCATATAAAAAAAATGCTGAAATCACTATATTCTGCTCACTGATGAAAATCACAGATGACTGTGTCTATTGACCTCACAGTCAGAAACGCTGGAAGCTGATTGAGAGACATCTGTAGCTGTGTTTGTGTATTTATATCTGTGTGAGGCCCATTTTAAGTGTTAGACCATGGGACTGAGATGTGGGTCAAGTCTGCTAAAGTCTTTTTCTTGGCAGAAAATCCCACAAAAGATTAAAAAAAACAACAACAATTTATTGATTCAGCTAACAACATATATGAAGCCAAAGGCTGACATGCATTTTTCATCTGGGCCAAAAGCATTCATATAGTCCAAAAGCTATTAAAGCACATTAAGGAGCCATGCTGTTTCACTGGGTGACATGTTCCTTCACTATAATGAAACTGGGCACTGTAGTTAATGAGCAAGTTAATCCAAGATACACAGTCCACACACCACATGTGTTAATATACAGATAAAAACAGTCCCCAAAAACAGCAACAAACAAATAACAAAAAAGTAATTTTTTACCTGTTTTTAAGGAACACGGTGTTTTCTGCCACGACAGGCTCTCATTCGCAACAATGAAAAGAAAACATGTATGATGATGACGTTTGGAAGTAGCGTTGGATTATGGGAGATTTTTATACACCCTACATTTAGTCATGACCGCCATCTGATGTGGTCATCAAATACTTGTGACAAAGGTAACAGAGGCAGGATATTTTACATACATTATACATACATATACAATTAACTGTATCGGCTCAATCAGTGCACTGAAATGGTTAATTTACTACATACTTATTTATTAATCATAAAGTATCCCAAGCAAATTTCTCTGTATTATAATCCCTAATCCCCGATACCGATATCTGTGATATATCCACAGGGTATATCCAATACCAGCCAATAATATCGGCAAGCTGATATATTGGTCGTTTTCGAGTGATGGCAGCAGGCAACCAAATATTAAAGATTAAATGAAAGATTAAAGATTTCTCTGGGTTTGAATACGCAACTCAGCAAAATATATAACAGTGGTCACATTGTTTTTAGAAATTTTAATGCAGAAATGTTACATATTAGATCTTTAAGTCTTTCTTAGAAACCACACACAGGGTTGGGAAATCAGAGAATATTGACACAGCTTTAGTCTTTTAATGGGGTTTTGACAATAACAGAATTAAAACTGCTTCTAGTGTTATCCTTTAAGGTTTAGGTCACGGATTAGGAAGTGTATATGTGTGTGTTCTTCTTGTACAGGAAGGGACAGTGACACACTTGGCAAAGGAAGTGACAGACTAGAGATAGCTGCCAGCTCAGAGGAGTCCAAGTCTTCCTTTTCCATAGAGTACACATGTCAGCGACACAGTAAAATCCAACCTCTTTCCCATTCTGAGCAACTGTCAGCCAACCAGAACGGAAAAGGTCTGATGAGGCTGATTTGTGTGGAATAAAGGTCACCAGAGACATTTCCTAGCCTGAGGTAAATGTCCGAGAACGAGGTGAAAACATTTTCACTGGAAGAATAGTGTAGCACAACCTGTGCAAACAGCGTCCATCCAAATGGATCTATTGGGATCAGGATTTTGTCATCAGTATTAGGTGTTCATACATCTTTTAAAAAGTACCTTGCCTGAGCAATAAGATAGTCATACTGTAGAGAAGCAGCGATGTTGTAAAGTCCTACAGGTGATGCAAGAAACGAAAGATAGAAGAAGAAGAAATGTCTCCCCCTTTTATATATGTTAACAATGTTGTAAAGCTTTGTTTGAGTATGGTGACTGTTCAGTATACTGTCGAGCTGATCCTGCTGTAACCCATAGTGCTTAGACTCACTTTACACCACAGTTATGACTCTTCATCCAACTCCATCCTGTGGAGTTTAGTTTTAAAGAGGCTGTTTAGTCAGTGCAGCAGTGTGCGTAGGTGTGGGTATGTGCACATGCAGCTGTATTCACAATCTCCAGACTGTCTGTATATTTGTGTGTGTGTCTGTGGGAGTGTGTGTGCAATGCATAGTTTGACAGTTCTCAGCTGGACTAAAGGAATGTTGCAGTATCTGAGGGAGATGTGAAAACATGGTATGATTGAGTGTGAAAGGTGAATAAAAGGAAATGAAAAAATTATGTTTTCATTTTTAGAGCTGATTTGTTTCATCCACATTCCCACATCTAAATCAAACATATTGCTGCTCAGGTTAGTTTTATCTATTCACCAGTGGTAGCTCCTTACAAAAGTCAAATCATAAACATACCATGACATGAAAATACTCCATTAAAGTAGCAGAACGCATTTTGCATTGTATCAAAAATAAAGTACTGTAATGCAGAATGCCCTCTTTAAATTGTTCATATATTATGATACATTTGCTCTTTATGTGTTATTGTTTTAACTGATTAATATTCTCTTTCAAAGATTGAATTATGTGTTTCATTCATAGGTTTTTAAGTAGACCTGGGCAATATATTGGTATATTGCTATCGTGATATGACAGTACACAGGGTTCGTACGGGTGAAATCCTTGAAAGTGCTTGAATTTCAATGTTGTGTTTTCCAGGTCTGAAAAGTGCTTGGATTTTAGTTTAAGTGCTTGAAAGTGCTTGACATTATAACTCTGTGTCTTAGCAACATTGGGATCAGACTGGACAATTTGCCTATTACAAGGAGAAATAAAATCAGTGTGTGTGTGTATCATCACACATGCAGCCTGGTATAGAGAAGGATGGCGTTCAGTATTAATAAACTTTGATGAATAAGCGAACAGCTTATAAAAGTTTATGTCAAAAAAGAAAATGACAGGGTGCTCTCAGGTCTCTCTTTGTCTTGGTGCAAGTGTACCTGAAGAACGCCAAGTGGCTTCCCTTCTTTTGGATAAAACTTTGTGTTCTCCTTTAATTTCTAAAGTTTTTGCTATTATGAAACATCATATATATATTATATATATGATGTATATATATTCCTGTAGATATGTATTTTACCCCAGTGATAAGGTGCTGGAAAACTTTGTAAATGACCCTTAAAAGTGCTTGAATTTGACCTTGAAAAATGTGAACAAACCCTGAGTACATATCCTCTTAGATTTTGGATATTGTTGTAATGTGATATGTCATCAGTTTTTGTTCTAATACTTGTCTTTACCCGCTTAGTCATTATATCCACATCACTTATGAAGTGCTTTTGAGGAGATTTCAAAATATCAAGATATATATTGTGTACCGTGATAGCCTTAAAGTATTGCATATTGATTTAAGGTCATATTGCCCAGCTCAATTTTTCAGTAAAATGTTAATCTGCAAAGAATGTAGTAATAATGGGTGACAAATAATTGTGCTGAGTACAAATCTAAGGATTTCAATGTGAAATACAGAAAAAAACGTAAGTACTGTACAGTAAAATTACAGCACTTCAGTTTGTTGTTTTCCACCAGAGCAGTGATGACTTTACCTCCACATGTCTCTCATTTTTAAATCTGTCAACTCAGTTTGAGAGGGATTTGTATTTTTTTCCCCAAGGTAAATTCTTTGATGGGGCAGTGATCTCCGCACATCAGGATGGAATCAGCTCTTTTTTGCTTCATGAGAAAGAAAATGCATCTTCAGACAGTAACTCTGCAGCAGCACATGTGCTCATCAGTCTTATCACTTACGGGGGCATTTATGCTGATTCTGTGTCTCTGACTGCCTGTGAGACTGTTTATATTTACCCTATTAACAAATATGAGTCCACTTTGATTAGTCAGTCAGAAAACTGTGAGTCATACACTTGTAGAGCAAATTCAAAGGACAGTCTGGATACCTTTTAACTTTCTAACCTCCACTTTCCCCTTAAGTGGTTTCACATCAACTGTGCGTTCAGGGGATTTAAAATTGCTAAAATTACCGATGTTGCCTGTGTGCAGCATTGTCAACTTTTCCAGAGTTGTCCCTCAAACTCTCGGCTCTGTGTTTGGATAGGAACAGGATCACAGCTGGAAAGTGACTCTGTGTGAAAAGCTTTTTATGACCTGAACCTGAAGGAAGGCAGGCATGCAGCTACAGTCAGAAGGCTTTCTTTGCGCTCCAAATTAAGAAAGTTTGTCCATTCCAGTGTGCTTGGACAAGTTCTTTACAATTAAGTTTGATATATCTGAGATATTAGATCAGTGAGTGTTAAAGGAGATAAGAAGTTTTTCCCTCAATTAACAATATTCTTCAAATCAAAATTCAAGTGAGCAGGAAAAAAAAATACTATATTCACCTTATTTGACCTCCGACACATCAAGAGGTTGAGATCTTTGGCAGGTCTGCTGGCAGTTTCTGTCCATGACTTCTGATGGAGCTACCAAGTTGAGGAAAGGTCATCGTGTCAAAAATGTGTCATTTCCTCACATGTCTGAACATTATGGAGCTCTAAACACTCTGCCAGAGCAGACACTCTTTAGGGAGCTCAGAAGAGGCCACATCATCTCCAATTTGCTAAGAGTTGGGTCTTTAAAACTGATGGGATATGCGGACCTGCATACTTGAGTCATGCGCCACATAAGCCTCCCACTTTGTATTTCCACTGTTTATTTTTCTACTGTTGAACCAGGTCTCCTCAATGGAGACCTGACCTTTACTCCTTAGCTCAGTTACGAGTTGCACATCACAAAGAACTACAGGGAGTCTGTGCAGTCTTTCACCACTGGCCTAAAACAGTGTTTCCTTTACTGAGCCTGTTTGAAAAGCTGCAAAGAAAAGTGTCTTTATGCCTCCTGAGGTAGGTAGAAAAACAGAAATCGATCTATTTAGTTTAGACACAACATTCACAGTAAGGTGACTGTAATGTCTGCGTTATCTGCTCAAAGTGTTTTCCACAATTTGAGTCAGAAGTAAGATACAGTACATGTTGAGGTTGTATGTGGCACAATGATGCTTTGAGCTAATTGCTAATGTCACTGTGATCACAATTATATAGATTTTTAGTGTATAATGTTCACCATGTCACTGCTTTAGCTCCTTAGCATGTTACTGTGAGCTAATTAATCATTAATCAGAAAGTACAAGATTGCCCAATGGACATGTTAATAGTGTTGCAGTTACTAGCTTATGAGTTAAAGTATTGGACACATCAAATGATAATAATAAACAAGTTTAGAAATGACTAACTTAATTACTAACACTGTGTATTGACTGGTCTGTGCAGGGTCTTGAGCCAGCCACCCTCTGTTTCCTACGGACCAAGCTATTCGACATCTACTGTATGACTATGTAGATTGAAGAGTATTTTGGAGGCATGTGAGGCCTTTTGAATCAAAGCTTCGACCTGCTGGTGGCACTAGAAGAAAAGTTGGGGTATCACCTAAATCCGCAGTATGGGGTTTGAATTTAATCCAGTCCAATCCCGCTAGTAGTTGTTGAAATATCTCAGCATTGTGGAAAGTGGTCAAGGTCGAACAAACCATCATTCCCTCTACTAGAGCTATACTGCTAGCGTGGCTAAAAATATATCTTTAAACAAGATAAAGATTCCTCATTGTTCAAGCTGAAAAAGACCATTGTGGGACAATGTGCATGCAGATTTCTCACAATTCATCCACTCACCCTGGCCAATGCTCTCAAATGGAGTAGACACAATAAATAAGAGCCTTTGGAAAATGATTATGTGACTATTACGATTCCTCTGATTTATGAGGCAGCATTAGCAAAAGAACACATATCCTGTTAATGCAGACAAATGGAATGTGATGAGACAGCGTGACATCGGAGTAGCACACTCATGTTTGGGGCAGGGATGTGGTTTCACAGCGATCCTATATCTCTTCCGTCCAAATATGAAAAACATTACCACATTAATGACAGCCTGGGCTTGAGGATGGCGCTTCCTCAAACCCCAAAATCCTGTATTCCTCTGTAACCATGGTAGGAAATGTCCACACATTCATTTTGAGTCAAGTTTTTATTTTCAGTGTCAGTAACATTCCTGCAGTGATGCTGCACGGAGGCTAGCATTCGATCCTAATGAGCTCTGGAACATGATTGTTTGAACAGCTTCTGTTGAAACTCAGGAGGTCCAGAAGCAGGCAGCCAAGTCAAAGGCAACAATGGTCCCTTTTCATCAAGGTAGCTGTATCCCAACCTGAACTCGTGCTGCTGTTTGCACAGCCAAGGGATAGCAATAACTGAAGTAATAATGCTGATATTAATAGCTATGAAAATAGGAGCGCTGCTGGAGCCGGTGGGGTGAAATGGACTTCCAGAGTCTGTGAGACTTTAACTGTTGGCTTCGGGAGCGACAACATTAGCGTTACTTCCATATGAGTCACTCATTGATGTGCAGCAATTAACTGTTTGACCAACATTTCCTCAGTTGCTGCTGTTGAATATCAGATCATTACTGTTACGTTGTGTCGTACATCACATCAACAGATGTCTCAAAAAATGTAATTTAAAAATCAAGCAGTCACGCTACATGACCACAAAAATATACTGAAGAAAACTCAAAGTTCATTTTTGATCTCGGAAACAAACAATTTCACCACAAGTTCTACTTCTGTTCTGGAGCTCAAGTGTGTCACACAATCTTTTTCAGCAGGAGTTATCCTACAATGTCTCTGTTGCCAAGTGCTTACTCATGGTGGGAGAGAACAGTCTAGTCTGTTATGATTTGTCACCAAACAAATAGAATTGACTCGGTTTGACTTGTAATGGAATTTTAGGTTGAGTTTTCAATTGAGACAAATGTGTTATTCCCTGCAGTGCATTCTGGTGATGATAGATTGCAACAGCTTTCTACCCAGATCAACAAATAGAATTACAGTCTATTGGACAAGAAAGAAAAAAGCACTTAAACATGAAAAAATAGTTCTTAATAGTTTGGAGACATTTATTTTGATTTGCTATATATTCTGTAGTATGTCCTTTATCTATGTATTAATACATGAGAGGCTTGCTGAGGTTAAAACAGCACATTATGGAAAGGACAAAGTAGGACAATGGCTTAACTTAATCCAGGGTCCTCATTGAAATGAACAACTAAGTTTTACACTACATAGCAGGTTTTTATCTTTAATTGCACAAGCAGGTGAATCCATTTGAAATTTGAGCTGCCCTCATCAGACAAACTTGGAGAATGAAAGAAAACATCGTTGGTTATGAGGAAAAAATGAACCATCTGCTCTCACTGACTGTTAACTCGTATCAGTTGTTATTGGCATGCCCTTATTTATTGAATGGTGACTGTCAGTGCAGGGTTGGATACAATCTTTATACTGGAATGTGTTCAGCATCACCTTAATAAATGATATAAGATACAAAATGCTGCAGTTCCTCTTCGGTCAGCAGTGTTATGTCATGCTAACCTTATGCATTTGTTAGGGAAGTTCTGAGTACACGCCTTTCCTCCTAACTATTACCACAGTGTTTTCTCTGGAGTTGGAACAATTTTGAAACTGTCGGGATCACAAGCCTGACCTTAAAATTCCTCAGTTGAAGATCAGACACATTGTTTCTTTAATTGTTAGACTTTGACCTAGAAGTCGTTGCGGGAGGTTTGTCGGGGTCTGCTTTTTCTATAAAGTGGTGTCGGGTGTCTTTCCTTTGGGGCACTGCTGAACTGGGAGTCGTTCGTTTGCCCACTGCTCTCCCTGTGATTTACACTTGGACTGCACAGCTGTTTCAATTCTGAGTTGACCTACTGTATTCATTGAAGTTTTTTCAGGAATACGATTAGCTTGAGATGCAACTCGCAAATGATTGCGTGAATGAGGCAAGCTTAGGTGAAATTTTGTTTGGAAAATATGTCAAAAGGTGGGATTCCATATTTTAACTATGGATTTAACATTCCTGGTGAAAAGTATCAAGCCCAAAGAGCCACAATGGTTCTAGTACAGTAAAAAAAAAAAAATTAAATGTTTGAATCACCACATCTATATATTTATATATAATGTGTATGTACTATATATGACAATGACCCATGAAGAGAGATGGCTGAGGGCGATCCTGCTGTGTGATGCTATCTGTTAAGATATGTTAAACCTGAGGCAGTTGGACTTCAGATCTTGTGATACCAGCACAAAGATGAGATATAGAAATAATGAGCCACTTAATTTAAAAATATCACGTGATAAACAGACACACATCACATGATTTGTCATGAAACCATAAAGGACTTTTATGGAGATCATAAACTAAATATGAACCAGCTTAAACCCCCTTTTTGTTTCACACACAGAGTTATTATCTCTGGCATACATTTGAATTATAGCTCCCTGTCAGGCCTTTATGCTCTCCATCAGTCCTGAAGTCAACACGCCAGATGATCCTCGATCACATCAAGTCATCTTAAACCTTCTAGTGACATTTATGAGACCACGCTGACCTTGCACAGGAAACCCACTGTGAAGTCAAGTGCAGGAACGAGTCCTCACCAACACTACGTCATGTGATCAGAATGTCCACCACTCAACACTGGTCTGTTGGAAAATCTGAATCCTAAAGTGGACAGTGCTGATGATTTTATTGATCAGACAACCCTCGTTGATTAAATGTGATTTCTGAATAAGCGTACTCTGCAGCAGTGATTGGTGGGACCTTAAAGATTAGAGATCTAATACACCTTCTACGACTGTGTCATTGATTCACTTTTCTACACTACAGCTTGTGCCAATGCAGATGAAATTAAACAGATTTACATTAGAGCAGAAAAGATCAAGGGTGTGGATATTAAGGTAGTGAATTGTTTATGTACTGTATTTGCTTTCAACATGGCCGGCCTGAGTCCACTTTCTGCCTCATGTTAGTCATTAAGAATTTGCAGATATTGGTGTAGTGCTCGACTGAAAGATCTCATCACGTATAGGTTGGATTTTCATGCAGTATTGTAAAGACATTCATGGTTCCCAGAGGATTTTACCTGTTGACTTTGATGATCACCAAATTTTTCCTCTAGCAACAACATGAAGCTAACATGTCTGTACAACTATCAGATGAATTGCCATTATATTTGGTGTACTAATTCATGTCACCTATCCTTGGTTATTCCTTCACTATTCATCTCATACCACAATATGTAAAGCCAATACTTGTGGTGCTTTCAGACAGCCAGCACTGATGTTGCATCTTCTGCCTGGCAACTTCAGGCAGAAGAAGATATCTTATCTTCAACTTTGTGTTTATTTCTGATAATGCAGAATTAAAACTCAAGATATAGTTGTATCTTGAAGATGGAATTGGCTTGATATGATGTCTAGCTCAGCTGGAGATTATTAAACATGCTTACTTAAACTCACAGTCTAAGTAAATGTTAAAGTCTTCATTTACAGATGATAAATAACAACCAGCACACCTTATAAATGATATACAGTATGTTATGAGATTCTAACTTTTGGATTTTTGTGTCTGACAGGTTATTAGTGGGTGCCCCGTATGAAATGAACGGCCCATACCAGACAGGGGATGTTTATAAATGTTCACTAAACAGACGAATGAACGGCAATGGCTGCTCCAAGCTCAACTTAGGTACAGTATCACAAAACACAATTAAGTTTTTACCAGAGAAATGCAAGCTACATACAGTAACAGTGACAACATCTGGATAAATGTGTTGTGTGTGTTATAAAGGCGTTTATATGTCTGCATGCTTTTCTGCATGTGTCTCAGTAAACATCATGGTCTCATGTGTGGGACAGAGCGTAGATACCATACCAATCATTCCACATTTTACTATTTTACTAAATGGTTTATGTACATTTCCACACGTGTGTTTTACCACACATCCCACCACATGCTTCTTGAGGCGGGTTGCACATGTGTTGTGCTGGTTAGGTTGGCACATGACGTCTAGATTTGAGGATGTAGACGTTGCTCTGGCTGCCCAGAAAGCAATAACAAACCAAAGTCCCAGATGGTGGAACTTCTGTTTGGTCTCTAAAGGATAGTGCATGAATTTATGTAAATATTAGTCTGTGCATCCAAGATCCTCTCAGTGATATTCATTTTCCCTCAAGGAAGGATATCTCTGACCAACGTATCAGAGCGGAAGGACAAGATGAGGCTGGGAATGACGCTCACGTCCAACCCTAAAGACAACAGCTTTGTGGTGAGAATGACTCTAACATTCATTGGATTAATCCTCTTGAGATATAATGTAATAAAGTAATGGTTCACTGCAACAGAAAATGTTTTATAAAACAGCAATGTTGAAGATGGAAAAAAGGAAAATCCCACATGATTGTCTTTTAATTACATGGTTGTCATACTACAGCTCTTCCTACGGAAGTTCTCGGAGAGCACAAACCAACCTTTTATCTGTGGTCGATAATGTTGCTGGTATTAATGCTTCGCTCTATGTTTCAGGCATGTGGGCCGTTATGGTCCTATGAGTGTGGCAGCTCTTACTACAGCACTGGCATATGCTCCAGAGTGAATGCCAGCTTCAAGTTCTCCAGAACAATTGCGCCTGCCTTTCAGAGTAAAGTGTCTTTCCTGTTTCACCAACATTCAAGGACGATTCATAGTGACAGCAGGGGATTATGTCCTCATTTATGAACATCTGTTTTCTTCATGTCTGATCCCATGATTAAGTCTCTTCTCTAAATGTTCTTCAGGATGTGAGACCTATATGGATATTGTGATCGTTCTGGATGGCTCAAACTCCATCTACCCCTGGTATGAAGTGCAGGCTTTTCTCATCAACATTCTTCAGAAGTTCTATATTGGACCAGGTCAAATACAGGTGTGTAAGAAAAGAGGAAGCACTAAAAGAAGATAAGATATATTGGTAATGTTCATTGTTGTTTTTGTTTCTTTTTTACTTGATACTTGACCTATAAGTACTTGTGTGTATGAAGGTGGTGATAACGAAGGTAATGTGAACAAAGTATAGCCAGAAAGCCTATGTATTGAGGTTGGGCTGGTTTAGACACAAACTTTCACCCAGGAGACCAGTGTCAGGGAAGACTGGTGGGTCTATTACATGCTTTAGCATTACACTGGGTTGGATGTATGTTCATAAAGGTTTGTTAGCTGTCTGTGATATTACTGTGACATATCGTTGTCCTTGTGTTTCCACAGGTTGGAGTTGTTCAATATGGAGAGAAGGTGGTTCATGAATTCAAACTCAGCGACTACAAATCTGTTGAGGAAGTAGTGAAAAGAGCGCGCAGCATCAACCAACGGGGTGGCGAGGAGACCAACACAGCTCTTGGCATCAACATAGCGCGGTACGGTATCTCCGTTTGGAAAAACAAGCAGCACTGATTTGTAATCTATTTTACTGAAAATAGACGTGTTCTCGCAGCTCTCAAGCTTTCAAACAAGGAGGTCGGCGCGGTGCCAAGAAGGTGATGATAGTGATAACTGATGGAGAGTCACATGACAGTCAGGATCTGCAGCAGGCCATTGAGGACAGTGAGAAGGACGGCATCACCCGTTATGCCATTGCTGTGAGTCTGCTAGACCAATTATTCACCTGGGTTAAAGGACTTGTACTTTGAGTTTTCTGATGGATAATAAATTTCCACTGCAGCATTAAAACACCACTGATATTAATGAGGTAAACTCATGGAGTTCAGTTAAAGCAAGAGCTGTCAAGAGCTGACTAAAGAATAGAGCCAAAAACACTTGGAGCCTTCGATGAGCTCCAAACATAAACTCAGTGGAAGTGCAGTTAAAGGTGTAAATGATCTCCTTCAAACCACATGGAACTTTTGGTTTGTGCCAATGCTGCTACAGCTAATGGCACACTTGATCCCATCCAGTGGCTAAGCTGGGCATCTGAGCAAAAACTCTGAAGTCATCTGGTTGAAAACCAACAGGATTTGGTGACAGCACTGGCATTGGTGTAGTAAACCTAAATCCTCTGAAACCCTCTCAAAGAGTTCCTATGATGACCTGTTTAGGATCAATTTGATTGGTTGAGGCTTAAGCACTTCATCCATGAGCTGACCATGTTTGATCTTATCTTCACAGGTTCTTGGCTACTACAACCGTCGGGGGATCAACCCTGAGGCCTTCCTCAACGAAATCAAGTATATCGCCAGTGATCCAGATGACAAGCACTTCTTTAATGTGACAGACGAGTCAGCACTGAAAGATATTGTGGATGCGCTCGGAGAACGCATCTTCAGTTTGGAAGGTTTCACAACAAATTCATTTGAACTACTGTACAGTCATTTACACTTTTGTCCAAAGCAACTCATAATAAGTGCATTTAAACGGTAATACATCTGTCGTCAATAAGTAAAACTGTCTTCTATGCTACAGAAAAAGTTCCAAGGAACAAGCAGTATAGAAACCCCCCACCTCTATATGTACATGAAAATCTTCTAACTTTTTAATTTTTTTTTAATCAAGCACGTGATAGTTCTCTTTTAAATAATACAAACTTATATACTGGAGTAATGAAAATAAAGCATGTCTAGGTGCTATATTGATACTATTAAAGTATCAAAACAATTATTCCATGGAGAAATGTATACAGCCCATATTCAAGTATATATACGAATTGTCAGGATTTTCGTAACATTGTGATGTCACAGCTATACAGTCACCGCCCCCAGCATGACCATGGCATTGCGTAAACACTGGCAGAACAGCATGTTTACATTTTCAAGTAGATATATATATAAAAGTATGGACATGAGAAAAGCACAATATGGGATCTTTATCAAGTCATAATGACAAACATTGGCTTGTTCCATTCGCTCAGTTGAGAGGATATGATGGTATTCTTTGTTTTCTATGATTATAGGTGGAATAACTTTGCTTTTGGACAGTTTGTTAGATAAAATAAGCTATTGAAGATGTGAAACGTCTACACTGACTCTGTTGCTCTTATGTAGGTTTAGATCATGGTTGGCTTCTAAAATTTTCTTTCCTGCTGCAGTGGTTCAAAACTGTAAAAGACTGACTTGTTTACACAGGAACCAGTAAGAATGGGACAGCGTTTGGCCTCCAGATGTCTCAGGCTGGATTTTCCGCCCACAACGTCGAGGTGAGTCTGACTTCTGCTACCACGTCGCCTCATATCATCTGTCGGCATCTAGAACAACACACATTGTCTCAATTTCTGGCGCATCATAACTCCTCCCAAAAACCTGCCATTCATCACTTTCCAGTCCCCCCTGAGAGGCCTGCTGTGTGGCCCCAAAGGGTTTAGGTCATCCTGATTTAGGAGTCCCTGACAAAGGAGACAGGCCTTTTTCCACTCCAACCATGCAGTGATGGGTAATAAGACACCACTTGTTCTCAGGGGAGACATATTAGTGCGAAGCTAAGTCAAGATTGAGACAGTTCTGCTACAAAATGGAGCGTTTTTACTTTTACTTTTCCTAAAGGTTTTTGATTTGATCTTAGAGCAGATAGTGCAGGTGTGCTGGCTTTCAGGGTGACACAGCTGGATGTGGGAGATAATATACATTTCCTCTACTGTACCTGTTCATAACAATTAATTGATTTTCATTCCTCTCTTTCTGGCTCTGTCCAGACTGATGCGACTGCTTTGATTTTCCAGTTCCACTTCACAGTGTGATTTGTCAAGGGAGAAATAAATGTATCCCATGTATGATTTAGATATAAATATATAGCAGAATGTGCAGCTGGGTGGCAGGAATGACTGGAAATAGTGTCCACAAGGCCAGATTCCAGAAATGCTCAACAACACCAACCTGAGTGTTGAGAGTAGGATAACTTCTTGGAAAGAATGTTGGGGCTTTTGAGCAAAAAACCAGTCCTGAAAGCCCAGATGGTTTTACTGAATGTGGTATGTGCCAACTTTGAAGGCTGCTTATGTCATATACGATACAGACTTTTCATGCATCTGCATATATAGCAGTTTATTCCTCTAGTGTTTTTATGGTCAGCTAAACAATGCTGAACAATAATCTCAAGGCTCTTATAGTTTATATGCAAAGATCCTGTATTCACCAGAATGCAGAATATACATCACTTGTTTGTTGAGCTTGTTAAAATAGTATATTTTGTCTATACACTTCTGTATATTTATATAAAACCATGACTGTGTCCTCCTCCGGTACACTTAAGAGTTGACATTGACATCAATGGCATTTAAAGAAAAGCGTGTGTCTATCCAGCTGGTTCATACGTGCATTTGCAGTAGAAATAGGTCACTGGTTTAGAAGGTTGAAATGTTTTGGGGTTTCATTCATTTGCCATGGAAACCATTTTGACCAAAACATTTAACCACATTGGCATAACTCTGCTGTCAGAGAGTGACGTAGTGCAAGCGCGGTGAGCGCACAATTCCATCGTTCAGGAAGGAATCGAAAGCCTTCCAGCATTCGCTGTAACACTGGAAAATGTGTTGTCTGCATATTGTGTACAGCACGAAAAAAGCCGAGGTCATTAAGCAGAGAACCCTGTAATTACAGAGTCAGTGACACAAAGTATAGTGAGCCATGGAAGGTAGAAAATCCCTCCTCTATCCTTCCTCGTGTCTGCAGCTAATTGCACTCTCTGGTTTGTTTCCTTTGTTGAATGAGGTGGTGAAAATAAACACAGATCCGGATTTAGCTGTGATTCTTTCTTTGCATGCTGTGGTTTGTGATTGTGTGAAAAGGTTCCACTGTAGCTTTTGTGACTGTTGATGAAGTAGCTGTGAATTTGTCATGGGTTCAGTTCCAGTGGTAGTTTTTAAACTTCCTGGAGAGAAGAAGTCTTAAATACAGTGTGGATTAATGCTTTGTAAAACCTATTCCTACATTTGCTCCAACTTTAGCAACAAACAGGAGATACAGGTTGGGATCAGTGGAATGTTTAACTTGAATGTTGTAAATAATGAAATGGGCCTTGAATAAGGAATTTGTATAATTCTTGTTGTTTGAAGATAATTTTTTTAAGATGCAGGCGATTGACTGTATCTTGAATGGTGAAAAGGATTCACGATTTGTAGCACAACTGAGAAAATGAGGTGAAACTGAAATAAACCAAAGCTGTGTGCTTGTTCTTCATGATTCATCAAAGAACAAAGGGTCCATTGAGCTCAGTTTAGAGCTGGTGCACTGCCTCTGCATAATGAGATTGGTACGCTGCTATAGAAGAAGAACGTTTTGATTTGTTCTGTATGTGATTCGGATAAAATAGAAAAAAGGGTGTAAATGTATTTCTTACTGCTCTTTACATAGAGTCCATGAAAAAACAGAAGCTACAGGTGCGGTTGATTTAAAAACAGAACCTGTGGAGCCAGGCTGCTGCGCACTTAGCCGTCAAGTGTAATTAATGGGAACTAGTTAACATATTTCAACGTCACAAAACCACAAGAAAAAAACGGGACATGAGTCGCAGTAGAGGGGCGCCCGCCAGCAGGCCTTACCATAGGAAAACAAGGTGCTCCTAGCCTTGTATCTCTATGTGATCAGCCCCTAAATGGTCCATTTTATATACCTCAACATTGTAAATGTATTGCATACATATGGTGCTCCTTTAGTCAGCTAACTACTTGCGTGCACATTCATACACTGATGGCAGAAGCTGCCATGCAAGGTGTCGACCACAGGATGTTTCTATGCTCAGCCTGTCACACACTCAGACACCAATCGAACAACCATCAGTATCTTGACCTTCCGATTGATTGACGACCCGCTCTACCTCCTGACCCACAGCCGCTGTTCATGTTGTAGCAACAGCTCCACGAAGGTGGTCTAATCTACTGTAGGATAGAGGATTTAATTAGATTTTCTTCATATCCTCTTAAAGTCATCCGGTAAATACAGTGAGAACCTTCATTGTATTTTGTGTTTATCGCTGTTACCAAGATTAGATTTCACCACAAGTGGAGTCACATCATCATTAATGTGACTGAAACTAAAGTGCTGCCAAACACACAGACTCTGCTCCAAACTGGTGGTCAAACTTAATAAACTTAATGAGTGCACCATCATCATATACATAGTTACCATGTTGTGTCCATGTGCCACACAGGGAGAGTACAGACAGATCATTCTCTATTTCTCTAATGCTCAGCTTTTTAATATAAAAGGACTAACTATGCTGAACCTCCCCTGATAGGATGGTATTCTGGTGGGTGCTGTCGGGGCTTATGACTGGAACGGTGCCGTGCTAAAGGAAACACGTCAGGGGAAGGTGGTTCCTCCCAAGTCGTCCTACACACAGGAGTTCCCTGAAGAGCTCAAAAACCACGGTGCCTACTTGGGTGAGTAACACCGTGAAGAATTAGAGGAGACTGTATTGGAGCGGAACAATCTAGACTTGATTGTGAGGGTTGGGTTTAAAATAGGAGAAAAAGTTCAGAGAACATACAGTGTTGCTATTTTAATAATGAAGGCTACACTCATTTACCATTTATAGCATTTTCTCCCCATGGCCACCCTCCTGTCCTATTAGAAGACCTGCGGTTTAACACCAACTATCCTCACTGCTACCCATCTCTATAAAGTATACCCATTGCTCCAGTGCTTCCCATCATATCCAACCCCATCTCACTTCACTCCACCACCACAGACCTCTGCTTTTACCATCAGTGGTTTTTCTCTGAGCTTATCCATCAGGCTGCCAATGGAAGCCTTTCTTGACTCAATAGTAATATGAGGTGGAAGCATAATTTTGGACAGACAGGGAGAAAGTTAAAGCCGGGGAAAAGGGTATGAGGATGAGAGATGAAGGTGGAAAAGTCTACGAGGAGTAAGTGGAATTTTTAGTGGGAAAAGTCGAAAGAGAAGAGGGGAATTTGAGAAACCTGAGAAATCTGAACACCCTCATAACTGAATGCAGCTCGATGAGTTTCAGCTCCTCAAATTGCATCTTTTACAGTTTTCATGTCATGTCATGAAATTCAACCTGAAGATCAGGCCCGACCACTCTTTGATACAGAGATGCAGATACAAATAGTGGAATGAAAGTAACTCCCTGGGGTTTAATTTACAGTTTGACTATCAAGCAATCATTTTACTTATTTTGCAGAGTACAGAATAGATCACTACAAACATGTACTGTTCCCCTTTGTTTACTTTTGGTAAGACCAATCTCTAAACCGGTGTGTGTTGTCTGTGAGCAGAGGGATATTAATGTGTGTGTTTGTTTTTCCATAATCAGGTTATACTGTGACGTCTGTGGTGTCAGCCAGAAACGGCCGTCTACTCGTAGCCGGAGCTCCACGATTTAACCACACCGGCAAAGTCATCATCTTCACTCTGAAAAACTCAGGCAACCTCACCATCCTGCACTCCCTCAAAGGCCAGCAGGTACTGTAGCATTCTGCACTTATCTTACATGATAAGACGTTGATCAGCTGTGAGCCAGTTGCACTCCAATTTAGTCATCATGTGTTCTCTGGAAGACGGAATGTCATACAACATTGTCATAAAACACAGCTTGCAGTGCCACTGATAAAGAGCAGCTGACTTACCTACAAGAGTCTTTAAAGCTCCTTTGTGTAGATATATATGTGATTATAAAGAAACATCCTACAAATTATTATGATGTCATATGTTTTTGTTGAAACTATAGATAATCCCCAGGATTAATAGGAAGCTGTCTCATCAGAAATGCCCTTTGGGGAAACCTGGAGAGTCTAAAATGGAGGAAGCTATTTTCGCTTATTTGCGATGTTGTACCATAAACTTTTATTCAACCTTATCGGTCTGAGTATGTTAGTCACAAAAGAAGGATTTTATGAAGCATATGAGACAGGAGTCGATTATTCTGGAAAGTGTTAGAATTAATCCATATCATGAATATATGAAATAAAACAGAATGGCTGGAAAATGATCATGAGTTTTCTAGTGGTAAGGCCAAAAGCCAGAAGGATTTCATATTGAAATTTAATCTCGATAAAATGAATGCTCCACTATAACAGTCCAAATGACATAAACATAACATATTGCACTGTTGGCGCAAGTTGACACAAGGACATGCTCACTGTAGGTTTGATTTTGTGCTGGTAATCATTATTGTTTATGTAGTAAAAAGAAAAAAGAAACCTTTGTGTGTACATCAGATCATCTGTTGGGGTTTAAATCTCACTATCTGAGTCACATGAAGGTTAAAAATAATCATCACTTCAAGCGGATACGGCTCTGTGTGTTAATGGCTTCTACACTGGTAACTGGTGACTGTTCACAGGCTGCAGGCCTGGAGTGATCCTGCAGCAGCTTACATTGTACCTTGTCAGCAACAGCTCATCCAGAAGAGCAGATGTTTTTTTGCAGAAAACATTCTTGATCTCACAATTCTTGAGAAAGGAGCTTTTTATAGCCACATGCTTCTAATCTGAAAACCAATATATGTTCCATCCAGTCCAGTGACTGATCCTCTCTCTCTCACAGTCTGAGCATTTACAAAAGCACCAGGACTCTG
The DNA here is from genome assembly GCF_900880675.1 of Sparus aurata. Taxonomy (NCBI): domain Eukaryota; kingdom Metazoa; phylum Chordata; class Actinopteri; order Spariformes; family Sparidae; genus Sparus; species Sparus aurata. The sequence continues at coordinate 7,080,519 of NC_044190.1, read as the reverse complement.
ACCACTCGCTTTGACACAACACAGGCCCCCATTTGCTTACAATATTCATGCACATAAGCTGCTCCAGATCATCAGTAAATCAGCTAAACCCAAACAACACATGTTTCAACAAAACGGGACAAAAAAGCCAATAATTTTAATCACATAAATTGATTGTTTTTATAAGGATTCAAATAGAATAAATAAATGAAGATTGTATTATCGTAAGCAAAATAGGCCAACTCGTTTTGTTTCTTACTGATCTAGTATACAGAATGCTGGTTGGAAACGTCTCAAGTCCCACCAGTAAGGGGGAACTCATATCAGCGAGGGTACAGACGTTGACACCGTGCTTGAGCACTCTCCATCCATTCACTCTTGTTTCCCATCCGTTTCTATCACTCTCACTCTTCACCTTCTTTGCCTCCTCCATCAGCCAGGTTCTTTTTTCTTTTACAGTTCAGTTCAGTTATTCCACCTCAACCTGTGGAAAGCGACAAAGGAAAATAATGCCTCTTTCTTTTTTCATGGCAGACACACTTCCTCTGAGCTGTAATATGAACTTCAATTTCAAGGAAAAATCCATCCTGGTAGCGTAAAGACAGGGAGATTTATAAGGGACCACTCTATGTGCGGATGTTGACATTTATCTACAGCCATTACACTGTGTAATCAGTATTCACTTCAGACTGACTAGTTAAAGCTTAGTTGCATACGCCTGTTAAATGAACTGCATGTACATCTCTTTCAGATTGGCTCCTACTACGGCAGCGAGATTGCACCTTTGGATATTGACGGAGACGGTATAACTGACAACCTCTTGGTGGCAGCACCCATGTTCTTCAGCGGAGGCCTGGAGAAGGGGAAAGTGTATATCTATAGAGTGACAGAGCTGGTGGGTATGAATTCTAAAAACAAATACACAGCAGCAGGACATATGCAGTGATTAATCAGTTTTGGAACGAGCAACCCACTCCACAGAATTGGGTCAACACCTGTTCAAACTTCAGACATTCCCACTAATTTCTAACACACCTCACCAGAAGTGTCCGGTGACACGTGCCACACCAGAATCTGTTGGATTCCAGCTCTAGAGTTAACACACTGTCACACTGCATGCAGACATTTTATCACATGACCTTGTCCGGATCAAATGTGTAGATCAAATGAGAGAGCCCTGCCATGCCAGTGTGCAGATTTTATTAGATGTGTCGAATGAACTCAACAGGAAAGTATTCTGCCCCTTCTAAACCCATTTCCAGCAAACCATTTCAGGCGCGAACGTTTTTTAATAGAAGGAAATTTCCCGGTGTTCCAGGTCTGTCTTGCTCATTGGAATAATAAATGTCTTCAGCTGTTTTGAATCTATTGAGCAGGCATAGAGGAGGTATTTAGATATCCAGTGTGGCTCCAACCACATTACAGGTGGAAGTCTAAGAGTCAAAAACAAAACACAAACAGAAAGAAATCCCTCACATTAAACATGTCTGTCACCAGCAGGACACCACTGCCACATGTTCAGGCCAGTTCAGAATCATGATGTGGTTGATTCAGGTGTTGCTGTAGATGCTGCACAGTAATAATCTTCTGGAAAACTGCTCAAGGTTCAAAAATGTGTCACTGTGGTTACGATGAATATTTCACATCCACCAAGTGATTCTGGAGACTTTGCTCGAAAAAGGCACTGACACTAAGCGTGTATTTTTAGCCCTGCCAGCAGCTCAAGCAGGAACCGTACTGGTCAGCTGGTGCCGCTCGCTGTGACAAACCCAGAGAAACGTCTGCTGGTCCTGTACGCTCTATGGAGCTACACAGTACCTTTAGCTTATTATTTTTATTTCAGGTTGCACAACTCTACTGTCTAGTGTTACTCTCATTGCTCTCATAGTGTTGCAGCAGCAACTGTATTCATCTGAAAGGTTCTAAAAACCAAATGGACACTACAGAACCTGCCCAGCACCAGCAGACAGATACCGTAGGGCTGCAGCCAACAATTATTAGAATTCATCTGCTGAATATTTTCTCAATAGATCGATTAGTTGTTTGGTCTATAAAATGTCAGGAAACAGTAAGAAATGTCACTTAGTGTTTCCCAAAGCCCAGGATGGCGTCCTTTAAGGCCTTGTTTTGTCCACGACCCAAAGATATTCAGTTTACTGTCATAGAGGACGAAAGACACCAAAAAATGTACATGTAAGAAACTGGAATCAGAGAATTTTGAAAACTTCCCCTTAAAAAAGTGCTCAAACTGATTAGCAGACAACTAATCAATCAATCGTCAGCTCTAAAACAGTTAGCGTCCAGCTGGTGAAAACTGTGGAGCGTTTAGCAGTCAAACAGCCAAATAGTTTCCCCTCAAGACTAAACCAGAGCTTAAAGTAGAGTGAATATTGGACTCTTGCGTGTTATCAACCTTTTATCAACAAGTTGGCCACATCAACTTAATAACTCAATTTAATGTTCACTTCTCGGTTCCGCTGAGCCAAGACTCCCCCTGCATTATTTCAGACTTGTCTATTTGAGTACATTCTAATGCTGATGTTAGAATTTAGGTCAAAGCACTGCTGAGTCGACTACCATAGATTTTCCTGTTTCTCATCCTCAAGGATTTCTTGCCTTATGAGAAATGTATGATTGGTATAGCTACAGTCACAACAAATGATGAATATCATTGTAAGTACAGGATAACAACAGATAAGCAAGGAATAGTTGACACTGAGCTGTCTCTGTACTGAAGGCTCTGACCAAAACTGAAGGGATATCTACCAAACCTAAATCAGGTTGCATAAAGTCTGGCAGCTCGTCAAAAATAAAATTCCATTCACTTCTAACGCTGCACTTTTAACTCACTCCTGAGCCGCAGCAGACTGCTAGTGACCCTTCATGGCCTCCTCACAAACCATATGTTTCAAATTTAAACGGCACTGAATATATTTTCCCCCATTTCTCCATCAATCTCCCACTTTGTCACACGTGCACACATCAGGTAGTCCAGAAGTAAAGACTCCCCTCCCATTTATTCAACTGAAAAAACAAGTGAGCTCATGTTTCGTCTGCCGGCCCTAAATTATATTAGGAACCGTGATGCCAAGTGGAGCAATGATACGCATGACTACAGATGGACTCAAGTATTTGGGTCCATTTTGCCTGAATTATTTCTTTGAAAATGTTTCCAGTTGGGTAGTGGCTTTCAAAGACATGGATATTTTCCATCTGATGTTAAACTCGCTAAGAATAGAACCTCAGATAAATATACTGAAGTTATACAGCATTCTTTAGTCCTTTAATGACGCAGAGGTAAAATTCCTCACTTTTATGCCGCTAGATGTTGAAGATATTTGAGTTCAAAGAGGCAGAATTGCGGGATTACGTGGAAAACCCAGAAGCTGATCCAGACTTATCTTTTGTTTTTAGACCAAAGGTAAAAACTCTTGTTTGTTACTGTTCCCTGGAAAGTAAATGACATGATTAGCTGACTAAAGAACAACAAACTCAGCTGGATGGAGAGCAACAATCTCTTCCTTGGTCTTGTTATGAGATGTCTAAATAAATGGATGACAGATCATTTAAAGAACAAATCAGCCCTTTGACTGTAACAATGTTCTCTGCCAGAGGGCACATATCTGTCCACCTCACAGGACACACAGTAGGCATACGCTTCTGTTTCCAATGAAGCTTTTGTCCTGCACATGTGTATGTAGCTGTATGTTGTTGCTGCATGTGCATGTCATGCTTTGTTTGAAGAATCAGGATGTTTGAATCCTGAGTGTTATTTTCCAGGGAATCAATTACGGGGTCCCACTGGTCCTTGAAAGTCTCAAATGTTTGTTAAATCTTTAGGAAAAAAACGGGGTCTTGAGAGACTTTAAAAATATACACATGTGGGCGCCCATTAGCTCAGTTGGTAGAGCAAGCGTCCCAGGTGCAGAGGCTTTATCCTCGCTGCAGTGGCACAGGGTTCAAGTTCGATCTGTGGCCCTTTGCTGCGTGGCATTGTAGAATGTGTGTTTTGTTGTTGAGCTGGCTCTAATAAGAAAATTGAGGTACTTAGCTCTTAACTACTGAATGCTTCTTTGTCTCTATTGCTCGATTTCTAAAACATTTTGCTTTGCTGTGCTGTTTTAGAGAAGGCAGGAGACTACACAGTCTGCCACCACTGTAACTCAACATGATGGTGAAGCGTTCACATGTTTAGTCTTCTTTTTTTTTAATAGTTGTCTGTGAGCTTCTGTAAAGCCTGCTAGTTCTTTGGTTCTAACTATACTTGATCTTGATTTTGACATTAGATGTTGTGATAGACTTGCTGGTAGTAATGTTGAAGCATTGACGTTAGCAGTGAGTTCAATTGTTAATCTGGCAGAATTGATTATAAACTCAGGCTGCACATTTCTGGAGCGGATGAGTTTGGAGCAGTTAGAGTATTTTTTTCTTATACTGTGGTTGAAATTTTTGCCAAAAGACCAATTTTCCTTAACACTGACCTGCACATAAAGTGTAATATATATTGTTGTACTGCTTTTAAACAATAAGAACAACTCTGTAGAAGATAGCAGAAACCAACACTGTGCTGGAAACAGCTCTACAACAGACAGTAATGAAACTGCAGAAATGCACACTTCAGCCAAATCTGAAACCTATGTGGGAGGCCCATCAAAGGTGAACTTTAAAGTTTATTACCCAAATGCAGCAGTCCAATGTGCATGTGGCTATTACCTTACAGTGGAATGTGAGGCCTGGCTGCAGCAAATGATTAGCTGAACGCAATTTGTAGTTTCATAGACAATTTAGATAAAATACAGGATGATATTTGATGTTTGAAGTTTGAACTATCATATTTTATTTGAACCAACTGTGAGTACAAACCCATCATAAGCTTCTGTCACATTAGAAAAAACAACGAGACACAAGTATCAACTTGTAGTTTTAATGATGTTTTCATTAAGTCGAGTTGTTGGTACATGGACATGGTGTTGTCTGGGAGGAGAATCAAGCTTTGGACAAACATGAGAGGTCTTTCTCATCTTTGTGGTGGCTTTTAAATGTTTTAAGTTTCTCTTTGTTCCAATTCATTTGTTGCCAGATGTTCTGCTCTGGGACTTCGCACTAAAGCTAATGTCTATTCATCCACATCTGCCCTAAAGTACACAGTCACAAATTCTTGTGCTGGATAGAAATCTAAATTCTTCCTCAAGGGGCGAATGTCTTCAGATTTTTATGAGGTGGGAACCAAACAGAAAACGCATACAGCAGCAAGGCCAGGATGCTTTGTGTGACTTGTATCGAATATATATGAACCCAGAAAGATAACATATTATGCATTCATAAATAAGATGACATAAGCTTTAGCGACATTATGTTTCCTTTCGTCCTACAGAATCGTTTTGTCCTTGAAGGGTCGTTGGAAATCCATAACGGTGGCCAGAATGCTCGCTTTGGCTCGTCGCTGGCTCCTGTCCCCGATCTGAACGGTGACGGCTTCAATGACCTGGTGGTGGGAGCCCCGCTGGAAGATGACCACAAAGGAGCCATTTATGTTTTCTTTAGTCAGCACAACAGAATACTGCGCAAATACAAACAGGTAGAAGCCATAATCAGATTTCTACAGACAGTTTCCCAATGCGTATAGGTTTTATTTGATTTATGTCCATTTCGTAAGCTAAAAAAAATCCAACCTGCAGAAATTTGAAAGTTGCTGGTCAGTAAGTGTCATTCTATAGATGTACCAGATCAGTACCGAGATGGGGCGACCCAAAAACAAGGCCGAGGTCATTAACAGGCAATCTGTCAGCGAGGGCAAACAGCAGCAGGAGCAGGACGACAGGCAAAGAGAGGCTTAACAATTATGAACAGACGGGCTACAGGCAGGTGACTGCAGAGCATATGAGATGATCTAACAGAAGACTGGGGGAATCAGGGAATACCCCGTGACTAATAACGGAATGAGGGAGGGTGTGCAGGTGGTTTCAGCTATCAGGTGACGGGAGATGATGTGAACACACTGAGGGCAGCTACCGGACAGACGGATAATGACAGGCTCTGCAGTAACAGGAGAGGTTAGCAACTGTATGAGAAAACGGACAGAATATGTAAAATACCGTAAATTAAACTATGGATACTTACGTGACAGTACTGAGAAAACAGAAGTAGGTAGCCGCAGTGAACAATTTCAAAACAGCTGTAAGCCTCAGACAGTGGTTGGTATAAAATACAGTACATTCAGTAAATGGGTGAATAATGAAAAAAAGAAAGATTACAAAGATTTTAGAAAAAGCAATGAAAATCTAAATTCTCAAAAAAAAGTTGAAGTAATGAACATACACGATTGTGTACTAATGGATTACATGTAAATGGGATTATGTAGTTAGATTATAAAGTGATAAATTCTATAATTAGCCCAGATTACATTTTACTTAGCATTAATTTGATTATAGATACATTGTCAAAGATTACTTGATTACATTTTTATTTAAGACTTAAAATTGCGAGACCTTTTTGATAACAAGTGCTTGATGAACTCATGAAGAGCACAAACTGTTATGTACAAGGAATTTGATTCGACAAATGTTAATGCTGAATATGCTAAATGCATGTTAATGCATTGGAAATGTTTTGAGATGTTAAAAGATAAAAACAAATATGTGTGGAACATTTTTCTCTAATAACTGCTCTAATAATTACTTTAATCATAACATTGAAAACATTGGTTGTTGTCACTATGACTGTCATTAACTCATATTTCTTTGTGTTTCTCAGAGGATAGCAGCAGCAGATTTGGCTCCTGGCCTGCAGTACTTTGGCCGCAGTATCCATGGAACAATGGACATGAACAACGATGGTTTAGTGGACCTGGCAGTGGGTTCCCTCGGTGCTGCTGTTCTCCTTTGGTTAGCATTTCACTCAGTAAATAATACATGTCGTCAAAAATATAAAACATTTCTTTTGACCTCATCTGTGACACCTGTATGCCCTCACAGGTCGCAGAGTGTTGTCCGGATATACACCACCATCAGGTTTGAGCCCAGTAAGGTCAACATCTTTGTGAAGGACTGTCAGAGAGGTGGCAAAGACGTGACCTGCATGTCAGCTATTGTATGTTTCAACATCACTGGCAGGACAGCCATCCCTCCCACACAGGAAGTTGGTAAGCCAGTGAAAATAATCCTCTTCTGTGGAAGCAGCTCAGTAAAGTTTCCTAGTTCAACCCCGGGTGTCTGCCTGGTGTTTGGAATATTACCAAGGTTAATAAACTATATTTAATCTATTAGTTGAGCAGAACCTTGCTTGATAAAAGGAGAAAAAGAAAAATGTAATGTTTTCAAGTATTTTTTAACCAGTAAGGAAAAATACTGATGCCTTATCTGACCTGCAAAGGCAAGCAAACAAGTTGATGTTAAGATATTCTTAATGTCTGTTACTGGGTCGGATAAGTCATAAAATTAAAAAAAAAAAAATGTATGGCAGAGTGATGACAATGAATTGAAACGTTTCACAGCCTGAGGAAAGAAGCTGCAACTTTACTTTAAGTTTAAGAACTTAAATAAATGTGGATCAATGTATGGTCGTGCAAACCATTGTTAAGTTGCAACTTTACATGTCTTTATGTTCAGTTTGACATTGTGGCATTGCTGTGCTTATGGTCTGTATAGGTTTAGGCACAACAAACCACTTATGGTCGGTCGTTTAGGAAAAGATCATGTTTTGGCTTTAAATAGCTTGTTCTGTCTCCACAAACATGATTCGAATCTTATTACACATCTTATTGAAAACATCCAAACTTGCAAATGGTGAAACGTCACCACCATTCCCCCGCTCCTCCTGACATGAAAGTCAGCTCATTTACACAACTAATAGGAAATAATGCAGAAAAGAGAGGAAAAGGGGGGAAAAGAACAGCTTGGACCCTTAAAGCAAAACCGAGGGATCTTGCATTATCATAACAGAAATGTGTGCATAGCGTTGGACTCTGTTGGTTGTCTTTTCCAGAGATTGGATGAGAGACTGTCAGATGGCATCAAATATGGATATTCTTACATTTATAACAGATTGTTTTTACCGATATGCTTGAGTACAGAAATGTTTTACTTTGGATCTGTTGTTTAAATGTAGTTCAGCTTTTATTGACAGATTGAAACATAGCCGGTTTAAAGTGAGAAAAGCTTTTCATCCCTCTGAATGTATATCCTTCTCCTTCCAATAGACTTTTGAGCATCCTGTAAAAAATGTGAAGGCTCCCTCCATTCAGAGTGGCGCCAAAGCAAAATGTTTTTCACTAGCAGTAAGAGATTCTGATGTCACTGCTGTGTCTGCCAAAGTTAATGCTGATGCCTCCAAAACTGGTGTATCTGAACCACACTGGTGGTCTCAGATGTTCCTTTTAATGTGCGAGCGCTGGCTGGAACAGATCTACAAGTTAGTCTGTGCTTTGTTCAACTTAAAAAGGGAGATGTTACTAATTGTTTGGAGGTGGTGACAGCTCATATATAACTCAATACTGCAGACGGGTGATGTTTCACTGAGAGCAGCCCACCTCTGCTCATAATTTGTTTTAAGAGATGTGATGACAGGGTCCAGTTTCACCGGGCATCAGGGGGAGACAGCAGAGGTACAAGGCAGCGTGTTCTGAGTTAACCTCTTGACCCTCTGACATCTTTATCAAATCAATCAGATGTGTCAAAACAGAGTAGAGGAAGAACACAGGGTGTTATCTGGTCTTCCATGGGTGCATACAGCGGAACACGTTTATTTAATTTCCCTCTCATTGTCGTGTCTGGTTGTAATGCGTGGCAGATGTGCTCGTGTTTGTGAGTTCGCTGTGGTCGTTGCATGAAATGAAACTTTTTGTCAAGTTAAGTTAATCTTATTTACGTTTACGTCTATTTATAGCGTTTCAGAGTGTTTTTTAAACAAAAATGTGTGCTTTTCTATGTGCATTGTGGCTAATATACTGATGACAAATGTTATGCAGCCAAATAGTGTTTTGAAAATTACAGTAACTCTCATCTTAAAATGAAAAACGTTCTATAATAGCTGATACTGATAATGCGATGTGGTAAAAGTGGAGAAAAGCTTCCATTTTAGTGTCCATTATCTGCCCAGATCTTTCTGCACAAGGCATTAAGACTTGTACCGCTCTCTAATTCTCTAGTTGACCCCAAACACAACGCATGCACAAGTTCAGTCTTCGTACATTTTTCCCCATGCCATGAAAACACGAGGCAATAAAGGGAAAGCTCTTTTAAACAATGTGGCTTGGACGTGACCCAGTGCTGAGGACAGAGGGTTTGGATTCTTGTATATGTTGGTCACACATTCATCGTATGTTCAGAGTCAAGCTAATATTGACTCGTATTGCTCCAGTGATGTCATTCACCAAAGACTGTTGCTGCCATTTGTCTAAGTATCAACAGAAGCTCATAGATCACAGCAGCATTTTCACACAAATGGAATAGAATCTTATATGATTTCAAACTGAAGTGTAATTTTTCTTACTGATTCAACAGTGATCAAATACAATGTGTCCATTGCGGAGAGACGTTTTAATCCTCGGGCCATTCTGGACAACCCAACCAAGCAGCATCCTCAGAACCTGACGCTCCTTCCCGGAGAAGAGACCTGCGAACACATCTACTTCCATGTCATGGTGAGGCCCCGTGCACACGATGGTTATGCCATAGATAAAGTGATGATAGAGTAAATCCACAGGCTAATATTTAAACCTAATGTTTTATACCAGGAGACCACAGACTACGCAAGGCCCATAGTGTTTTCTGCTCAAGTTGGGCTTCTAGATCCAGACAACGGACCAGTTCTAGATGACAGCTGGCCTACTGTTGTGAGGACTGAGGTGAGAGAGAACCAGACAGTTTATTCTGTCTTTGCTGTCAAGTTATTATTTTGATAGGATCAAAAACCAACTGATCCTATCAAAGTGCACATGGAAAGAGAATTAATAAGTTGTTTCTTTTCCCTGTATTTCCTCTCTGGCTAGCTGCCCTTCTGGAACGGCTGTGATGAGGATGACCGCTGCATACCTGACCTGGCACTGCAGAGTATGAACGACCTGATGACTCGAAAGTATGTTCACACGTTCATTACCACTCGCACTGTAGCACACAGCAGCATTCACAGACATACTGTATCTTACAACCCAGTACCACAGCAGTTCACATAGGAACCAGGAATCATGTACACTGACACAAATTGGAAATTGTTTTTATGACAGTCAACACAAGTTAAAATTGAAAATTCATGTTCAGTCCCGAAGGATCCTTTTAATTACATTTTATCACTATTTCATTAACGGATTTTGATAAACAAGTGACTAAAATCACGCTCTTTTTTTAACCTAACCAGTGAACCCTATAGATTACATTTTGTGGCTGTTTCACAAAGTAAAAATATCCTTTGCTTGCCTCAACCAAAGTGCTTTTGTTGCCTAAACCGCACCCTGGACTCAATACAACCCTCAGTTTTAGGTGTGATAGGTCAGGACTTTGTGTGCCTGCCTTCCACTAAGACCACCTCCCTGCAACTCTGGCATACTTCATAATTGTAGTGTTTCATTCACTTAAAGAAACATTGAACAGGCTCAAAAGATAGTTCTACTGAATGAAATGTAATGATGATTTGAGAAACGTTACCATTGTTTTAAAAAAAAACTGCTCAGTTCCTTACGATTTTCTTTTAATTTCTCTTCCTCCCTCCCAGTCAGTTCTGTGCACAACCTGTGCAGTCTCGTGGTGCCTTCTGCCGCCATCTGAGTGAAGCAGGGAGTGAAGCATCTCTGCGGGTGATAGAGGGAAACAGGAGGAGAATGGTGGTGGATGTCCGGTTGGAGAACAAAGGAGAAAACGCCTACAATGCTCGCCTGAATATCAGCTACACACCCAACCTGCGCTTCTCTAGTCTTATAGTTAAGGTGCTTTATCATCGCCCAAACTCATGAGAATTAGATATTGTGCATCGTGTAAAAAAACCTCTGCTCATACTAATGCTATCAGTCCTGTTTTTTTTGTTTTTCTTTTTATCCAGGACAACTCTGATATCAAGATAGAGTGTTACAGTGAGGACAGACTCAGGAGTGAGAAGATCTGCAATGTCAGTGCTCCGTTCATGAGGGCCAAGAGTCAGGTAAGACTTCACATACAACTGTTGTCACTGTGTACATGTAAAATAGAATGCAATCATTAGCAAACAGGTTTTGTTTACTAGCAACGATTTAAAGAAGTGGTCCAGAGTCCATGTTGTATTTATTGTCTTTTTCTGGTGTTCGTGTGAAAGCAGCAAAAAGAAATGATGGTTTGGGAGATTTTTAGGTTTTGCACTGACTCTGGTGCAGGGCTGCCTGAAGTGGGGCCTGTGGGCCAATACTAGTCCACCAAAAGGTTCAGTTGGGATCCCCAGTTGTTTGAAGCAAACAATTAATAGAAATATAATTCAAAATCTGCTTTTTGTGGAGTAAAATGCTGTTAAAAACTGTAGGATCCATAATTATTTTTCAGAATCTAAGCATGGCGGGCAGAGGGACCCTGGAATCTGAGTGCCATTTTGCATTTTAACAATACAATTCAATGGGTGTTTGCCCTTTGGCCCCTGGCCCACCTTCAGGCTTCAGTTCTGGCCCACGAAGGGAGAGAGTTGCGACACCACTCATCTAGAACATTTCTCTATATCTGACATTTTATTCTTCGGTGTAGAAGCCATATGTTTTAGACGAGAATGGTAATTTTGGTATTTATCTGACTGAATGGAAAGCAGATGTAAAAGTTGATCCTACCAACCATAAAAAATCATTGATATGATAGTTTTCACACCGATTCTTAAATCTAATAAAATCAGTTTAGATGCCTCCACTTCTGACTAAAATAAAAATGTGGATACATGTCTCAGAGTCCACGTTATGCCACGAACTCTGCCGCTGAAAAAACATTGACATGGGCCATATTAGACCACAGATCCCAAAACACATGCTGCAGGCTTTAGATGACCATGACAGACCACACTGGTTAATCTAAGACCCACAAGCTAACCCGAGGAGCCCAGTTTAGTTCTGGTTTGTGAGATTCCATCTTTCTATAGTCTGACATCAGAGTCCACACTGTCAGTACTTAAATATGTTCCTCTGTATTTAACTTTCCAACAATAACAAATGTGACTATGAATAAACTGTAATGTAAATGCGACTTAAGCTAACATTTACTCATCATTACATCGATTTAAAAAGCTTACAGTGGCGCATCAAGATAAAACAACACAGATATTAAGATCAACGTCCTTATTTCATTTATATCCTCCAAGGTCTGAGCGTCTTCGTCATCTGGGTCTTTATTATGAACATTATTCACAGTTCTGTGCATAAATGATGACCTCTACAAAGCACATTATGATCTTAAAATGTAATATTTTGTGGACTTTCCCAGACCAGTCATATGTTCTAAACCCTGAAGACCTTAAAATTCAAGTTACTCAGCCCAAAAGGGAGTGAGCTGATAGAAGTTGAGAGAAAAAAAGAGACTCATTAGCAACGGAAATGAAGAAGGCATCACATTCACAGTGCTCAGTCATAACAAACACCCGGAACCGGTGCCAAGAATGTAATGCGGTCCAGTTTTTACAGCGCTCCTAGTAGATTATCTTATTTTCTCCCAGCTTGATACACTTCAGTGTCTCCTTGATACAACCTCCAAACTTCAGGGGGTAAAATGTGCTTCCATTTGAGAATAATGAGGCACAATGAGTTATAATAATCAGTAATAATAAGTGGTGGAAGCCAAGACCTTCAGCAGCATGCCAGATAAGGCAAATGAGAGTTTTAAATACACTGGAATTTAAGTATTTAATGTGTTTTTTTGGAGGAGACCATGCATTTAGTCATACAGTATATGTGTGTGTCTGCGTATATCTGTCAGCAGCTAATGTCCCATACTGCTGGAGTTTTTTACAACACCACTGACTCGTCTTCACCAGCCATGTGGAGCTGCAAATATTTTTTTCCGATAGCGACAACATATCAAAAAGCATTTCAGGCAATGGGCATCCATAGAAAAGTTTGTTGTCATCTTTTTCAACAATCATCAAACTGTTGCATGAACACGTCTGAACTTATCTATATCCCCCACCAACAGAGGTTATACAACTTTGGTTGCACAAGGAAGGTAAAGAAAGAAGTAAAGAAATATACAGATACTGTCAAATACTCAAATTACTAATAAAAAATAGTTTTCATCTTGAACTGGAATATCTGCAGATCAATTCTATACCTGGTATGTTATGATCCACTTAAGTTAGAGACAGATAAATCCCTGTTCTTGTAGTCTTCGCCTCCATCTTGACTATAAAACTGGTAGAGCTCTGCACTCTGCTTCATGGACAATTTTTCCTGTCATTAAAGCAATGGCCCTCTTTAGCTGATTAAAGTTTGTAAGTTGTCGTCCCACGACCTAACATGACTTTTCACCATACTTATTGTATATTGTATCTTATCACTTGACCTCTTTGAGTTCATATTTTACGTGAAACTCCACATTTTATATGTGTTTAACGTCCTTTCACCTGCACAAAACATATCCCGGTAACTGAAAACCTCCAATATGGAGTTTGGAGAATTTCTGGGACACGAGCCCAAATATATGTGGGTGCTGCTGCTGTCACTCACACAGCTGTCTGAAGGTGACTTTGCATTGATTTTGTGTTGAAGCATTTTCTTTCAGGTTGAAGTCCCTTATTTAGACATAAAACTCAGTCAAGCATTGCTCTCTTCCTCTGTACACTATAAAGATGTAAACTAGCACCCCTTTAGTTGTCATGACGTTATTATGAAAATACATCCAAGACACAGGGCGAATTGAACAGAAGCCATTAAGATCGCTTTGTCTCCGGTTAAGCTTCGTGCACCAGGTGAGACTGAGTGAAAGATACTTTTCTCTCATCTGTTCCTTATTCTCACGTTCAGTTCTGCTGTCTCACGGCCTTTCCACAGGCTTGTAATGTCAACGATATTTATGAGTCTCTGCTCCTTCCAGTGTATTTTACAGCAGGGCATCAAGTTTTATTTTTAAGAGGGTGATGCTTGACAGGGACGACACTGATGGTACATCGCATTGGTAAATTAAAAGCCATTAAACAGCGAGCAGATTAAACATAAGACGTCTTTTCCATTGATGTCTGAACAATAGTCTTTCTTTACTGATATAAAGTTTGCTGACAAATACTGAAGGAATGAAGTAATGAAGGTGATTGTAAGAGTTCATGAAATGCCCTAACCACGTCATTATTACAAACAATAGTCATCTCCTGGGTAACGAGAAGATCACTGCATTTCTCTGTGTATTCCCCCCCTGACAACTGAACCAAGAGGACTCAGGTCAGCCTTTAAAAACTCACTGAGTGATTCATACCCACTCATTCAGCCTGAAAAGCGTCCAGAGCCACAACGCTCGCTGATCTGCTCTGGTCGAGAGCCTTTAAAAAATGTGGCACAGAGTTAAACAAGGCTGATTGTACACTGGCACTGCTGCCAAGCCTTCCCCGACCACAGTTTAGCTGAAGGAAAGAAGGAACCTCAGGGCAAACTTTTTAAAATAGTCAGTTATCACGCTTGTTTTGACTTTTCCGGTTGCTCTTGACCGGTCTAAAACGTTGGTGGTGACAAATGCCAGTCGGAAGGATAAAATGTTTCCAGTTAACGTTTCTGCAAACCAATGTACATTAACATTTGAGGCCTTTGCATTATATTGACATTTCTGCAAAACGTGTCATAACACATTCACATTACATATTGACCTGACCGTCATATCATGAGGTGGAGGGGATGGTGGTGAAGTTGCAAGCGAGAAGGCTGACAAGCCAGTTACTGCAGGTCACAGCAGCGTTTCAACAACAACAACAATTTTTAAGGAGCCCTTGGAACAATTTCCAATTGTGTTTATGGCAGCCGTAACATTGTCTTTTCCAAGCCCTAACCAAATTGTTTTGTGTCTTACACTAACAATCATAAGCACAGCGTTGAAATTTGAATTATTTATTTTTTGTTTTACTAAAAGTTGCAACATATCTGTGGCAACATTTATTCCCAGATTCATATGTTTCTGCGTCTCGTGGGTGAGCAGTCAAGGAGCAGTAGTTTTTGTTAGTGGTTGTTTGATGATCAACAGTGAATGTGGCTCATGGATGCGGGCCGACTACATCAACCCAGAGGAGGAAGGGGAACTTCATGCTCTGTCTGAATTTCCACGTTCAACTCTGCTGGCGCACGAACATCCTCTAGCCACCGACGGTCATCCAAACCCATACCACTCGCATGTGTGTGCATTTTTGTGCTTTTGCTTTCTGTTCTTTTCGAGGACATTCATAACTAAGAAGGACAGGGTCATTTTACTAGAATAAAATAAGATTATATGAAAGTGGGTCATCGTTTTTTCTTTATCTGTGGTCTGTCAGAGATGCCTATATGGAGGAGGGAAGTAAACATTGTTATGCATTCCTCTCTGGTCAGAAGGCCTCAGTTAGGATTTCATTACAGCATGGATGGCCATAAACAAAGCTCAGCTCGGCTCAGTCTGATCTCTGCTGCCCATCAACCCTCTCCTCTCCTCTCCTCTCCTCTCCTCTCCTCTCCTCTCCTCTCCTCTCCTCTCCTCTCTCCTCTCCTCTCCTCTCCTCTCTCTCCTCTCCTCTCCCTCTCTCCTCTCCTCTCCTCTCCTCCCGTTGTTTGTGCTCTCCTCTCCTCCCGTTGTTTGTGTGTGTTGCTTTGTATTTAAAGCATTGTCCTCAACTATGGGGAAATTCCCTGCTTCTATTTAAGCAGTACCAACTGTGCAGCCGGATGCCTGGGGTGAAAGCTTACAGCAGGTTATTGCAGGCTTTACTCCTTAATTCTCAATGCAGGGCCTTTACTGTTGGGTAGGGAATATACAGAGACATATACAGTATACTGTATATTAAGGATGTCAAAAATATTGCTACTTCATTTTTTAGAATACAGTTGATCGATAGTATAAAAAGTACAGCAGTTATGAAAACACAGATCTACAATCAGCAAAGCTGCACAAACAGTGATCTTGTTTTTGGGTCGTCCATCCGTCCTAATCTTGTGAACGTCAAATCTGAAGAACGCCTTGAGGGAATTTCTTCAAATCTTACACAAGGATGAACTGATTAGAATTTGGTGATCAGAGGTCAAGGTCACTGTGACTTCACCAAACAACAATTTATATGATAATTATGACAACATTTTACAAATGTTTAATTGGATAAAATGATGACCAAACAGCAACTTTACTGGTGTGTGGATACACTAAAGCTGGTTTAATACTAGTATTGTATCCAGGTTTGAAGGTCTGGTTATTCCTGTACCGTATATATAAATAAACTGGTGAAACACTGAACAACACTGTGAAGATAAGACATATCATTTTGTTTAGAGCTTGCAGGTAATGATTGATTTATTCTTCTAACTGTGAGCTTTCTTCTCTTCGTAGGTAACATTTCGTCTGGAGTTTGAGTTCAGTCATACTGTCTTCCTGGACCACGTCAGGGTGATCCTGGAGGCCGGCAGGTGCGAGCATAAATCTAAAACCTGTATTTTAAAATGATTAACGTCTCAATTCATTCTCTCTTTGCATGGAGAGAGATCTGTCCTGAACTGTCCTGGTTCCTGTTGATGCTAACTATCAACCAAGACATCCAAAAATAATATCCAAGCCGCCAAGATAAGACAAAAAACTGCCACTGGACTTGAGCTGAACAGATAAATCACCCAGCTGCTGTGTCCCTCTGTACACTCCAACCTCTGAATATTTGTGTCTCATTTTCTCAACAGTGATGGCGAGGACACAAGCACAGCTGACAATTTCAATGATATCTATTACTCACTGAAATACGAGGCAGACCTTCTCTTCACTAGGTTTGTCCGTTAATTAGTATCCTAGCAAATGATGCATGTTAAGGTGATTTTCGTAAGCAGTGAACTTGAAAGTACAAATTACTGGAAAGTAGTAATTTAATGACATCTGGAAAATGCTGAATAATATCAGTGTGGGAAAATAAGCTGCAGACACTGAAGCTGGAATGGAGCTGGACTTAACAACATGTGCTACAAAGCCCAGATGAACGGAAGATAATTGCTTTGTACTACTTATGGTTTCCTTCAAAAGGGACTCAAATCCGACTCGATATGAGATCAAATCAGAGCTGTCTCTGGAGGAGCGCGGTGTGATCGGCCCTCTTTTCAACTTGACATTCCAGGTGAGAGCCAAGAGCTTCATCAACATTACTTTCATTTACGGTAGAGGAAAACACTGGCTTGTAAATGATTAACACTGTTTACTTCTTGTCTCACAGATCCAGAACCTTGGCTACTTTCCAGTAAATAATCTGCAGCTCAACATTGAAATCCCAGAAATGACGAAAAATGGGAACCAGCTCCTTCAGATATCTGACTTCTATATTGACCAGGTAAGTCTCAGTGATTTAAAGTGAGAAGGTGTAACTTTTTAAAGAATATTCTCTCTTCTTTCTTATAAAAACGTTTCTTTTAATTTTAAATACACTCTTTGGGGGCTTTGCTCCTACAGGCTGGTAACAGAAGCCTGATCATTAGGGCCCGAGCAGGTCTTGACCTGCGAGTTGTTGGACACCACGAAGTGTTGGATATCTCCACATTGGTGTATCTGAATGACATGAAACCCAGGGGACTACTTCCCCATGAGCCACTAAGGCTCTGTGAAAAAATTATAAACTTACTTTTTCCAACTCCTCCTAAGCCATTTGACCCATTTGCAACAAACTTTGCAATCTAAAGCTTTCACCTATGTCACACCTGGTGGAGTGGTCCATTTTGATGCTTCGCCATAAAACCATCAACTCATTACAAATTATATATACAATTTGCCATCTACTCTAAATTGCTCAAACATGTAAAGGGGTTTGCCCTGAATACATCTACGCAGCACACCCCGACGGGAGCATGCCCCGACGCGTGGTGACTGCAACTGCAGCTTTAATTTGTATTTGTCACCTGTAACCCAACAATGTATTAGGTTAGTAGCAGTCGTAGTCACAATATAAAATGCTCCTCGACCTTGGAAGCAGCATTCAGTTACTACTACAAGTAGGCCTAGTAAGGTAGCTAGTACAAAATGCTAACATTTGCAGCTTGTGTTGGAGCAGACTTCACACTCTTCATTCTATTCCTCTTTGTTTTGCTGTAGTATTTTTGGTTTTGGGAAAGCTAATACACAGTATTCCCTCCTTCTCTGCAAACGATAGGCTGAAGCAGACTAACAGGTATTTTCAATCTCTTGTCGTTCCTCAGAGGGATGGTACGCACTGTTTACCACCTCAGCATGTGGCACAAAGCAGGTCGTCGCCTGAGGATCTTTCACGCTTCTCCCGCTTGGTAAAACATTTATTTTTATTCCCAGTAGAATTTTTATTTCTCTTTGGTGAGTTTGTTCCTGAAGGCTGATGTCTGGTATCCTCACACAGAACCAATCCAACACCCTGACTCTGCCGATCCAATGCAGTGTCAATGTGGCCTCCTACAGAGAAATAACAACCAGGATATCAGGAGCTCTAAGAATAGATACATTACATGCAGTGAGTATTACACCCACAACTTGCACACATTAAGTTGAATGTCCCACAGCTTTATGATGACGGCCCGCTGTGACTCGTAGCGATGACAGCTTCGTACTCTCTCAGTTGTGTGACGTGTTTGTGAGAACTGGCTGCATGTTTTCATTTCCTCTCCAGCTGAAGTTTAAAATCTTGGAACTGGTAACCAGTGCATCGGTGGAGCTCCCCTCCTCCAGCCCCATGTTCTTACATGAAGAGAGGCCGGTCAGACATGTGAGTCAACTACAGTTAATGCTGTAAACTGCCTCTGTCCTGGGTTTGACCTGACTTACATCTGAGCTCATAACAACATCATTATTTGATCAGATTTAGCCTCTTTCTGATTTTGATCCTCTCCATGTGTGGATACAGTTTGTGTGCTGAAGGAGATAAAAAAGTCTTTATAACTTAATTAAATTGACTGAAAGTATGAAACAGTATAATATCTGTAATGTTACAACTTATGTTAAACTAAACAAAAACACATTTTGCTGCAGGGACTACTTTATGAAAAATATCAGTGGGCACTGTGAAGCTGAGGCAGTGCAGAATCAGACAGTATAGTTCTATTAGAGCACACGTGCTGTGTGGTGCTGAGGGACCGAAAGGACCAGCGGCACAACATGTTGAAGTCCAGACTCATAAACTTATCTTTGCTGCCATCTATCGGCCAGTAGAAACAGTCGTGCAGTATTTCGTTATTATGCTTCTATGAGCACTTATCAGTGTTAGAAGAAATAATCAGATCCTCAGAAAATGCTCCACCACATGGAAGAGTCCTACATTTAGATTTAAGTACAAGTATGAAAGTATTATCAGCACTTCAGTACTTAAAGTATCAAAAGTAAAAGTAGTGATAGTGCAGTAATTGTGTCAGTGTTCCACTCTTTTATCTGATGTATTTGGATTAATATCATAGCTGCATTAATGTCTGTTACATTTCACTGTAGATGTTTAAGGCTGAGCTCACTTGAATGACTTTATATACTGTTGGCGAGTTTAATCTACAGCAGCGCATCATAATCTATACAATGATGGTAGCATCGCTGTCCTGTGAGAACCAAAGCCTGACGATGCATTTTCCAGCTGATCCAGCAGCCTTTTGAAAGAGGTGATTGAGTTTAAGAAGTAGGAGAACGCTTCATCCTTCAGTTTATCACATTCAGAATCAAACATATCTGGCGTGACATTGGTTTTCACTGGACAGGAAGTGGATGAAAAATTGTAGTCTACAAAATGAACTTGTAAGTAAAGCTGTCAGAAAAATTGTGAAGACAAAAGTACAATGTTTGCCTCTGAAATGTAATGGAGTTCATAGTTAGATTCCACCACTGGTTCTTACTGACTTCTTTCAGGTGACTTAATCTCTAAATGTAGATTAGGGTCAAAAGGGAATCTTGATTTTGCGGTGTTAATGAGTCTTCCTTTAAATGTATATGTATAAGAAAGCTTATATGATATTTTCTATGAACGTTATATTGTAATCATTGGAAATGAGCCACGATGGGCCTGTGAGTGTCAGTTATCTCTGGCAGAGTTCATTGATATCTCCTGAGATTATCACTGCTGCTTTATTGTTTACTGTTTTTTGTCATTACGAGGGGGTCTTATATTTACATTAGAGCGCTCGATTTACACTTCTGCTAACACTTTATAACGGGGAGCATGTATGAATCATTAGCCAGTTGTTTATTAGCATGTGTACCAGTAGCATATTGGCTTTTATTAGTTCTTATAAAGTATTTGTTAATGCCTCAGTCTACTGGTGATACCTTACCTCTACTAGTAATTGAGTTTAGTGCAAGACCTCGCTGAAGAAAGTGGAACATTTTCTATTAATAAAGAATTAATTTATTGTTATTTGGACACTTTTAACACTTTTTGTGTTTTGTCACATAAGGAGACACCATATTTGTGTCAGAGTGAGAACGTGAGAGTGACTGTTCTTGTGGTTCTACCAGCTCATAACATTTGTCTGGATTAAAAGTCATGAACAGCTCCTTACTGTCTTTCAGCAGTAGTCAGCAGGTTATTAAGGGAAAACTACAAGTTGTAGAATACTGTCATGCAGATTAAGATGAATTACTAATAAACATGCTAAAAAGCAATTAGTTAATGCTTGGTATGTGTTCCCTTATATAAAGCTTTACCATAAATACATATATTACTGTAGTGTATATGCATTATATTTATTGTTGTGAACAATTAAACTCTTTTTATATCAGACTAAAGCCGACTGAGTTCAGTGTGTATCTCAGAAAAAAAGGATTAAGTAATGAGTCAACTCTTTACTTATATTGTCCACAGATAATACTGGAGATCAGGAAGGAGGGAGATTACAGAATCCCCACCTGGATTATCATCGGGAGCACGCTGGGAGGGCTCTTATTGTTAGCCCTGCTCAGCCTCGCTCTATGGAAGGTGAGTCATCGTATAATTAACCCTCGGGAAGAAAAGATATTGAAATAGTAAAATGAATGGCACTAAGGCCTCCTGTACATTTGCATTGAGCCGCCTCTGGACTGCTGCTTTTATCTAAAGTAGGTGATATTGTTCTGTTAATGGGCTCATTAACAGAACAATATCCTAAACCTTATTCTAAACCCAAACTATTGGTCGAGCAGGATTTAAGAGTGGGATTATGCTGCAACCTACTGGTAGAGAATAACATCACGTCTGACAACAGAGATAGAAAAGTCCTGTAGCAGTCCCACTGAGAAGGCTTGCTATCTTTTTTTGCTCTGGGCTGAATTTCAAAATCCCTCCAGACTGACTGCAGAGGATTCAGATCACCTGTGTGCAGGGTGGGAAGACAGACTCCTGATTGATGAGTGGAAGCAATTTGGGCCGGCCAATCAGAGAGATGGGGAATGGCACCCAGGTTGGACTGAATGTCTCCCAGACACACTGCATACCTCAACCCAATAGATTGCCAGCCAGAAACTCTTACATTTTAAGTTTTTATGTAGGTTGGGGCTGGTTTGTAAGCATTTTACTGCAAGTTCTGACACAGTCTTATCTGACTTTAAGTGACAGGCTGCTATAGAAATTCAGTACAAAAGCAGTCTTTACATAGCTTGATGCAGTAATAATTTTAACTTCAGCCTCATGTCCCCAAGAGACGAATTCTCTACACCATTGTGTGACCTTTACACAAGCCAGACTGCAAAACCACATATACATGGCATGTTTTCATTTAAATAATTGATGGCACATCTATACTAGAGGCTCAGTCCAATCAATAAAAGTGCATTACAGTCATGTTCAACACAAGAGCCATCGACTGAAGCTCTCAGTTCAACTCCAGGAGACCAAAGATGATAAATGTCAGGAGGCTGGGGGCACATACAAATTACACATGTAGCTATTAAGTCAGGCCTTCAGGGATGAATTGTATTGCACCTTTCACACACAAATGTATTCATATTCTATCGATCTTCAATACGTGATGAAAAAGGAAAAAAGGTGCTTCACATGACTTGGTCGTATGTGAGGTCTGTGCAGCTTTGCCGGTTCGTCAATCAAGTACATTTTAAGATATGATATGAAGAATTCTGCATTAAAATGTTTCCATTATTGTTCAAATCCAGAGAAATCTATACGGTAACTCAAGCACACTGTGTGTGTTTACAAAAAAAAAACAATGCGCACAGAAAAACAACAAACAAACAACACCAAACAAAAACATTAAACAACAACGAGGAAGACAAAATGGCCAACGATGGTCAGAACATACAGATGATGATAATAAACATTTAGACATAATATGGTATGGCTAGTATAAGTGAAGTGAGAGTGTTTAAGTGTGTTTGGATAATTGTGTGAGTGGCAGTGACATGTGGTGTGTGTTTTGCTTCTGAGTGGTGGGGAGAGTAAAAGAGAAAGAGAGAGCATTGTATATGAATATACATATACATATTTGGGCTGTAAATCAATCAGAATATTGAATCACAGTTACATGTTGTCCATGGTCCATGTGATTAATCGCATATCAGCTCTAAATGTACCTTAAAGGGATATCTTTTAACAACTGCACTGACCTGGAAGTAACATTCCTCAGTGACACTGACACAATGTAGTGTCCAACCTACACTGGTAAAGTTAACTAAACATTATTAATCAGCCTGCAGCTGTAGCCACTCATTTAGCTATCCCTGTTGAAAGTTTGTCTCATGTTGTCCAGGTGTCTACAGTGTAAACTATCTAATGTGTCTGCCTCTGGGGAGGGGGAGGAGGGCTGTCTGCATCAGCTCTGTGCTCGGCCAGTAAGTGGTATTTGAGACTGGACGTACTCCGCTGGTAACTCACTTCCCATCGACAGTAAATGCAAATCAATTTGTTCTTGTGGAGAGAACCATCTGGCAGAGCTGTGAAGCTCAGCCTGCCATTCAAAAGACCCTTTTGTTTATCCATTTTTGTTCCGAATGGTTAGTTTCTGCTGCATCACTTCCTGATTTCCCAAACTAAAGTTATTTATTGTGGTTATTTGATTAGCATTAAATTAGTTGGACAGCGGGGAGAGAGAGATCTCAGGAGAGATATGCATGTTACTGGGTAAGTGTGTAATGTAGCTGTGTGTGTCTCAGGAAACAAAAGAGAGTAACTGGTCTGTATTTAATTGGAATAGTGACTTGTGTCAAGTCTCCCAGCATGCAAAGCGATGGGGGTGGTGGACCTCTGCAGCCTGACATAGAGGAGAGTGTTTCAGGCGTTTTGTGATTGGAGGGGTTATGAGGATATCTGTCAGGGATGTAGTTTTATAAGGTTTTGAGGTTGTTATTATTAATAATACTTTTTGGAGAGATGAACTAGAGACAGTTGTAGTGTGTTATGTTCATTTTAGATTTGACTAATTGAGTCAGTGTTTGACTGGATTCTAATTGTTGGTCATGTTGTCGCTCCCTCTCAACCCCACACATCCTGGTAAGTGTGTTGAATGATATGAATTGGTTGTTCTGGAATAGGTGGTGCAGCTGATTCTCTTTTGTTGCCATGTTGAAAAGAGAATGGGTTGGTTGCCAAATCGGGGGTGTACTTACATGGAGCCAGTGATGACTTGGTGACTGTATGTGTTTCCCACCAGGCTGCCAGAGTTGAGGAGAAAGTGATGTTCTCGTAGTTCTGTTTCTTGCCCGATTGGTGTGGAAGGGGAGGTCAGCAGGTGAAGGGTTTTTACACTGATTTGTTCTAAAACTGAACATTATAGAATCTGAAGAAAGTTCATCAGTACTTCCAGAAAGTAATCTCTGTTTTAATGGGGAGTCCCCTAGTGGCAGAAGTTACACATTTCTGCACTGGTGTCTAAAGTGAAGAAACTGGTGTTGAGTCGTGTTCTTATATTATCCCTGTTGTTAGCAGCAATGGTCATACTCAGAGATACATTTTGTCAGGGCCGCGAGGCCAGGAAGGGTTGTGGACCCAAAAGCAGACTCGGGAGCAAAATGATAGTTAGGATATTTATTAACAGTTCAAAAAACACAGGCAGTACAGGCCGCAGGGAAAAAAATCAAATAAGTCAAAAAATCCTGGCAAAAGTACAGGTAGGCCTTAGGCGATAATCCGGGGTCAGACAAGCGAAGTGGTCAATAAACAGGCAGGCAGAATTAGGCACAGCAGAGGTACAGTCAGGGTGAGGCAAAATCCAGGAGTCAAAAAACAGGCAGAGGTCGATACACAGGCAGGGAGGGAGAGCACAGTCAGCAGAACAAAGGGCTTGGCAGACTCACGTGGTTGGATAGAAACAGGTTGGCAGCGAATAGGCAGACAAAGCAAAGGCATCCAAGATCATCAGGCAAATCAACAGAGATTTGCCTGATGAGAGAGATTTTGAGATTTTGCATAAGCAGTGGTAAACAGTGGAAACAACAACTCCCATGATCCCACACTGTTTATGTCTTTTGTGTTAATTGAGAGATCGCATCCTTGCACAGTCTTGAATTGTTTATGGCAGGCTATTTCTCTGGTCTAACTCCTCTCTGTGCTTCACTGCTCTCCCTCCCAGCTCGGCTTCTTCCGGAGGCAGAAGCGGAGAGACGAGGACGAGCAGGAGGTAAACGGGAAAGTGGCAGAAGAGCGGTAACGCAGGCTGAGGGCCCCCAGCAGACACCTTTTCCACAGGGGACCCCACACTCAGGGACCAACCCACCTTCCCCTGCTCCCCAACACCACAGTGGCACCACGAAGACAGCTCCGCATGAAGCAAGGCTTGTTCAGTGCACTGGATCTGTCCCACGCCACCACCCCTGACCCCCAAGAGTCAGCACTGTCATACTCACTTAGCATTCCTGCACTGTTGCGACATCAGGGCCTCCTTTGTCCATGTATCCCACCGCCCTCTATGTCGCATATTCACAGATCTTTGAGCTCTCGTTTTCTCGGCTTCAGGCTGGAGCTCCGGTGCTTTTTCTGGCCATTTGAGAGGAAGAATAGTGCGAGCTTGAATCGATCTGTTCCTAGAATTCAAGGCCACAATTTGCCCACAAGGCGAGTGTTAGCCAGTCACTCTTTTGTCTCTTCCTGATGTATATTTATTTAACTCTTATGGTAAATTTTGAAATACATGAAAAACCTCAAGGGTGACTTTCCACCCGAAAGCTACAGCAAATGTAAAGTTCCTTTAGTGTATATTGAATTCGATGTTTAAAAGATTTTATCTGCAACATGTTCAGCTCACATGCATAATAATTTATGAAGACATAAAACTGAACCAAAGTCTCCAGAGTACAGAGAAGATTCATGAAGTCTGACTTGCAGACTTCTCTTGATCTTTTTCTAAAGAGAAGAATCTTCTAAACCTGCATCCACTCATATCTTTGATAATATTTTCATCCTGGAAAACATGCAGGATGATATTTTAACATTTGATGCACTTTTACTTTGTACAAAATTAACTTGAATTTTGTAAATAGTCCAGTACCTTTTTATATCCTTTCAAATATTATAAAGGTTTTCAGTATTTTCCACATTGTTTGTGGCATTACTTTGTAACTTAAGCAAAAAGGCAGATGAAACAAGTGAGCTTTGTGTTACCGAACTTGTTACGAGACGTTGCATGCTTTTTAACATGCACTGTGTCCGAGCAGAAGAATGTGCATCAAATACTGCAGGCTACAGGGAAATCATCAGAGAACTTGTAATCTAAATGATAATGAGAAGCCGTGTGGAAATGCACATTACTTACAGTATGTCAGCACCCTCCTGGTGTTTCCAAAGAATGTCAGTGTGTCCTGTTTGATGAGGTGTGAAGAGCTGTTATACGCCTACAAATAAAGTTTTGTATATGTCAATAAGTGTCTTCTTAATGAATACATGCGTCATATTTAAACTAGGGATGCACCGATCCGACTTTTTCAGTCACGATACCGATGCCTGGGCTTTGTGTATCTGTTGATCCCCGATACCGATCCCATACCGTTGTTGAATTAATAATAAACTGTATACCGGTCTTGGAAAAATACTTGCGTGATGGAAGAGAGTACCTTGGCTGTAGATATTCCAGTAGGCGACGAGGCCCTCATCTTCAACAAGTGACATTGGTTGAGCATCTAAAACAATGAATTCTAAAACTTTGTGTTATTGCAAATGCTTTCAAGCTTTCCGTCGGAAACTTTTCGCGCCGCTGAAGTGCATCTGCCAAAGTTAGTTGCTGGGCTGTACTGCCTCCTGCTCCTTTGGTTTTGTTGAGCTGCAGGAATTTGGCATGCTCCTTAGCATGGTGCTTTTGGATCTGCTTGATTAAATTAGTAGTATTTTACTTTGCAGTACTACCATCACCCCTCGAAACATTCACTTTGCAGACATTGCAAACAGCCGTCAAACTAGTTGCAGGTGTGGCAAGCTTGAAATATCTCCACACAGCCGACTCTTTGGCTCGCTCCATGTTGCTTAACGGTTAACTCAACTCTTTCAGCGTGCGACACACGTGCTGCTGACGAATGACGTAAGATGTGCTGCGACAGAGGGAAAATAGAAAAGAAATGGATCGGCCCATGGATCTGTACATTTTTCCGATCCCCGATCCAGCTATTTTGTCAATATCGGGGTCGATATCCGATCTTAATATCAGATCGGTGCACCCCACATCTTAAAGGGACGGTTCACCCCAAACTCAAAACACATATTATTCTTCCTGTAGTGCTGTTTAACAGTCTAGTTGTTTTGGTGTGAGTCAGCTGGTTTGGAGATGTTGGACATTGTAGGCAGGTGAGGTGAGGCTGGTGGGACACTGGCCCCCCTGTTGACCTGCCATCCCATCCATCTCAGCTCATGCAGCAGCTCTGGCCATTACAGCATTGACGGCCCAGGGAGCTGTAAAATCTGTTAATCACTCGTGTGATGCTACCCAGCCAAGCCAATCGAACCTTACCTGCGTTAGGCATTGTGATTCATACACAAACAGAAGAGGAGGTGAGATGAGAGGCAGCAGTCAGAAGAAATGTACAGCAAAAACAGAGCTGAAAATCCAGAATGATCTCTGACATATTTATTCTTAAAAATCAGTGGCAACATGAAGCGCAACTACTAGACGAGGCCGGTGCGTGTTGTGAGCAAATGTACCCACTCTGATCTTCACTGATGGTGCAGGAAGTAGAAGAGATAAAGACTATATGGCACTAAATCGTTACAAAGGTTTCTCCAACTCGACCTCATTGTTTTTTTCTCTGTTGTCAGTTCCCCTGTTAGATTAGTCTGTGATGTAATCACCTACTCACCAGAGACAAGTCCTCCTTTTCTCTAATTTAATTTAACTCGATGGCACTCGGCTTGTGATCCATTATATTGGCGAGAAGGTTGACATCTTGACATTAGAGTTGGGGAGGAAGACCAGAGGGCAATCAACTTTGGAAAACAGATTTTTCTTCCACATGGTTATAAGAGTCTTATTTTTCAAACGTTGCTGATTTATTATTCTGATCTAATAAGTTCTGATCTACATTAGAGCCAAAAAGACGATATTCTTTTGAATGAAAATATTGGACTTATGTGGGAGTGTCCTCTGTTTCTTAATGAGAGATGAGAGGATGGAGATCAGTGCATGGTTAGAGACTCACGTCCGTCACTGTGGATCGCTTCCTGCTTTACACCACAGGACGTTTGATCGAAGTGCTGAACCACTAATACTTAATTTCAATCCAGAATTAAGAATGCCTAAACAGGGGGTGCTTCACAACACAATGCCAAACTCTGACCCAGGTATCTGAGGCATCAGAACCAAACAGCACCAGGCTGAGCAGACTTACATTTCTGTGTCAGACAGTTGTTGTCCCCTTTAATGAGATTCACCAGTAGGGGGCACTGTCCATCTTATTTCTCTCTAGGTGCAAACCAGAGATCAGTTGGCAGTTTGATTGGCCTCATTATCCACTGTTTAATTAGCAAAAAATCAAAGGGGATGTTAATATTTTTATTTTGAGATTTACGATAAATAATTTTTTTGCGGATGGACTTTTCCAGACACTGACACGTCAGAACATAAACATGTGAGTGTTCGAGTTTCAGTGTGATTTGTGAATAACTGATGTGTGGCTTAACACCAGAACTGAACTGACAGGTTCACCTCTCGTCCTCAATGCATTATTTTCATTGACGCAAAGAAAAATGTCCCTTAAAGCACACAGATGATTGTGTAGCCTGCCATGTGTGTGTGAGAGAGAGTGACTTATGCCTCTACATCTATTGAACCACTCAACTGCTGAAATGAGTGAGAATAATCGTCCTTCTGTAGGTCTCCATGCATTAAATGTATCTGCTGCCATAGCAACCAGGTGTCCCCAGCGCAACTTTGAGGGAGACAATTAAGCCTCCCAGCCAAGTCAGACATGAATACAGTGAACTGCCAGCAAATGTCATGGGGGAATTATTATGGTGATTACTTTTTTCCTAAAACTTAACTTGGAAAAATGTATGAGAACATCTATCTACACATGTATGACCGCCACATAACTACAGCTGTGGGCAGTAAAGGAAAGGCTTTGTTGTCTGTACAGTTGAGTGAAGAAGATGGAGACATTTTAAAATGTAAAAACAAAACAAGTAAAAAAGATTGAAAATTGATTTGTAAAGATTAAGGAATTATATTCACACCTTTATTAAACTGAAATCTTCAATTCTCCATTCAAATCAACGTGGGATCTCTTTGGTCACGGCAGATGATCTATTGAGCCATTTTATGACCTTCTGTGTTCGTCCTGAATGCTGAAGCTCCAGAAATGTCTCATGGACTACAAAACTTCACCAGACTTTCATCAGCATGAGAGTGGATGACTAAGTTTTGGACTTTTGATGAAATGATCCTTTAATTTTCTGATTTGACTTGTATTTCTATACATTCTATTTGTTCATTTTTAAAAGACTAACCTGTAATTATTGTGTGGGTAAGAATATTATTACATTGCGAACTACTGTCTGCATTAAATAATGATTTAAATCCACACCAGTTTCTAGAACAACCACTTTGCTTGTATCTCAGGCAAATTTCTACATCGTGCAGAGAATATATCCATTAGATTATTTGTGCTTAATATAATTCATCTTTATCGGGCAGGGTCCTGATATCATGCCAGGTGTTTCACATTGAGTTCTTTCTGCCGTGTCGTTGAAGAGGGACATGTTCTCTGTCGCTCTGCAGGGTCGTCTTGAGAAGGTTTTCTTATGTAGAGGATCTGCTGAGTAAATTGTGAAGCCTTTTGAGAAACAAATTCAGATTTTGAATACTGCAAATAAAGTTGACCTGACTAAAATAGATATGAACTGACACTTTTTGCAGTTTGGGGACTTTGTGATCATGTCTGTGTGTCTCTGCAGCATCATGGAGGGGCCACACAGAGCAGAGGGGCCTCAGGGAGGAGAGCCGAGGTGCAGAATCTCATTAGCACACAGAGCTGGCAGCAGAGCCGGCAGTGAACAGTGTCTCTCAGCACCCACTGTCAAGTGACAGCTGGAACCTGTGCAGTCATTGTTTACTTCACCCGGGGATACCTGAGACCGCCCACTGAAAATGAATTCAGCATGAATTTCAATTTTCTTGAAGAAGCAGAGGGAAGGTTTCCAAGGTGAATGCAGAATGGAGAAAGTCTGAGGAGGTGAAAAAATCTCCAGCAACACTTTAGAACAGCTTTTATTACCAGGCGGACACGTTTTGGTTTGTTCATCAGGGTCATTACCACTAAAATGTGCAGGTCGCTGATCAGGTCTGATAATCTTATGAATCTACAAGTGCTGCTGGAGCTTTTTGACCTTTGAATTTTACTGTATCATACAAATGACTTCCCAGCACCTGTAGGTATTCTCCTCCTTCATCTGTATCTGTACTCTTAGCTTCCTCAGTGGGTCGGTGTCAGTCTCAATGATTCTCCTGCCGATGATGTGAGAATTCACATTCTCATTCATCTGTTTTTCTCATTAACATTTCATTTCTCCAACTTTTGCTTTTTGTTCCCACAAGCTGCATTCTCTCGCTCTGTTTGCTCTCTATAGCTTCCTCCCCAACCTCCCCCTGCCCCTCCTCCTCCTCCTCATCTCTTTCTACTCAGGCTTCTTTCTGATGTACCACAGGCCACTGGGACCATTTACCTCTCCAGGCTCCTGCTACCTCACATACTGATGGATCTGGATCATGGCTCTGCTGGATCATTGCTCCTGTCTATTTCATCATCTCCTCATATCTGTATTTCTGTCAAATTTGCCAGTGGACAGGAGGCCAAGTGGTTCAGACACCACTTGGCGATGCCTCATCCTGCTGCCGTCACCCGGATCCACAAACTTTGCATATATTATAATCAGATCAGATATTCTGTCGATGCAAATTGTAAACTGTGATTTTGTAGTTCTGTCCTGTACATGTGACATCTACTGCATGTCTGTCTGTCCTGGGAGACGATCCTCCTCTTCCTGAGGTTTCTTACATCTTTTTTGTTCCCCTCTGAAAAGGTTTTTTTTCTCAATATAGCAAGTTTTCCTCGGTCGAATCGAGGGTCTAAGGACAGAGGATGACTTTCACTGTACAGACTGTAAAGCCCACTGATGAGATGTGATTGTCATTGTGGGCTCTATAAATAAAATGGATTTTATTTGATTCTGTTTGATTTGATCTGATCAGATTTGTACAACACTCCAACTCAACATTACATTTACAAGACTTCTCAAAGATTGATTACCTTGCTTTCAATCATTACAAAGAAGAAACTCACACATCCAACTCACTCAAGTGCAGGTGATCTGGGAAGTGTCACTTCAGTGTCGGAGAAAGAAGATCCTGCACACTGCTGTTACTCAGCACGACTCTGTCAATCTCACAGGAAGAAACGTCAATAAATCAATGAATCAATAAATTGTGACGCTGAGCGAGAGCAGCGTTTATGATTGATCTTTTTTTTTTTTTTTCAAATCACTGGAAGCTAACAGAAAGACTCTTCCTCTTGTGTTGCTGCTGCTCTGTTAAACAAGATGACAAACTCACATTGACATTTATTTAATGAGAGATGTCTCCAGTGTAAAAACAGCTCATACGAGAAAATATACAATAAATACTCTTTTTTTGTTCATACAGTAGTGACAGAACACAGCTTAGACGGTTTTGGTGGTGACATTCTTTGCATTTACAAAACAGAATAAAGGTTAACTGTACATGACATTCCCTCCACTGAGAAAATCGGTGAGGATTGAAGAGGAGAGCTTTGAGGTCTGAGAGGCAAAGTTCTATCATTAAAATGCAGGGATCATGAATAAATGCAGCTGACTGAAAGAGAAACAAATCAACCACTTCACTACCTCATTTACAGATTTACAGACAGGAAACGTTATCAGTCCGTTTACAACACAAATCCCAGTTTTGTTTGGTGTCCTGTGTCAGAGAATATCCCGCTTTGAGTCCGATTCTTTGGACGTTTTGTCTCATATGTCTCTGTGTCTCTGTTCCCAGTTTCCTTGGCCCTCTTCGCCCTCAAGTTAAGTCAAATATATCTACAAGTCTGATTTTACAAAGGGCAAACATAACAGCCACTTCCCGGTGCACCCGAGGAGGAGCGAGTAGACTGGTTTCATCAATTGAGGTAATCTTGCGACAGCTTTAGGAACTGACTAAATGCCACATGATAAAGTGCACCTGAACTGTGTGTCCTCCTTATAGATCATAACATTTGCGACACAGGCGAGAGCTCTACGCATGAGAAGTGAGAGCCACAGGAGGACATGAAGGGCGTTAAAAGATGATTTCTCACCACACTGGTGTTATCGGGTGTACGGGAGCATTTTGGAGCTTGATAAGCCTTTACGGTCTATGATAGACAGCGTGTACTCTCCAGTGTCAATAATCTGGGGAGGCACGACTGCCTGCGTTTCTCCGTGCGTAAAAGAGCGCGTCGCGCAGCCCTTGGTGGTGGATGGAGTGGAGACTCTCCAAAACAATCCGCTGAGCATCTTCCTGATCTCTGGCCTCATCAGGCAGTAAAGCGCCGGGTTCAGGCAGCTGTTCGCGTGCGCGAGGCACACGGTAACCGGGAACACGTAGGTGTGCACCATGTAGTAAGATTTATCCCAGTTGACTGCGTTGAATTTGACCAGGACACCCCAGAAGGTGATGGCGTGATTTGGCATCCAGCAGCAGAAGAACGACAAAACCACAATGGCGACAGATCTGGTGACTCTGGATCTCCGTTTGGGGTTGCTGCCGCCCATGCTCCTCCGTCTCACGAAGCGCAGGAGCATCAGATAATTCACACACACTATGAGCATAGGGATGATGAAGGCGATGAGTATTTTCTGGATGTGATAGAGGGCGAGCCAGTCGTGCCCCTCGGGGAACCTGAGGAGGCAGAGTTTTTCTCCAGCGACCACAGTCACGGTGGAGAAGATAGTTGTCGGAGCTGTGGCCACCGTCGCCGCCACCCACAGCACCGCGCACACCCACTTCACACAGCGCGACCTCCTGCACGCTCTCTTCTTCAGGGCCGAGGCGACAGACAGGTAGCGGGTCACACTCATGGCGGTGAGGAAAAACACGCTGGCGTACATGTTCATCACGGTGACCGACAGGATGATTTTGCACATGGCGTCTCCAAACGGCCAGCTGAAGTCCAGCGCGGTGTCCACAGCCCAGAATGGCAGTGTGAGCACGAACTGAAAGTCCGTCACTGCCAAGTTGATGATGAAAAAATTGATGGTGGACCTCTTTCGACCCTGTCGTATTCTCATGAGGAAAATCACGAGCAGGTTTCCCACTAAACCCACTGCGCAAACTACAGAGTACACCACGGAGATGAGGATCCTCAGGAAGAAGGCGCCGTCTGCGCTCACATCGATGTCTTCGAAACTGAATTTGTCATCACCAGGTGAACTTAGGTTCGACCCTGCGCTGTGGTTAAATAAATCCTCCATCTTTAAAGTTAACAACCTGACCTCTCGCCTGCCTTTCTACTGCGCGCAGACGAGAACGCAGCACAGGCGCCCCGTCAGAGAGTGTCTCAGCGCTTCATCGCACTTCGATGAACTGAGGCTCCTTTTATACAGGTGTGTCGCTCTGCCGTTGAGCCACGATTGGTCGAAGGAGGAGTGTAAGAGAAGTCACAATCATGGAAATGAGCGTTAAACCCCGTCTCATTGACCTGGTGTGCATCATTCGCAGCGGATTAGCTCATGATGCCCGTGACGGAATGCAGCTCACCACACGAGCTGTGCGTAAAATGCGTAATTTATGAAAACAACTACTTTTTTATCAAGAAAATTCATAATAAAACCCAAATGTTTGGCACGGTTTGTATATCAGCACTGAAAAGGGAACGTGTAGGGACAAAAAACAAGATATGACATATACAGATGTTTAATGGTCAACGTCCAGGCAGATCTTGTAAACTTTATTTCCATCTACGCTTCTGGTCGTGCACCTGACTTCTCATCCATCTTTGTATTGAGCTTCATCACCAAGACTGCGCGCTTAAATGTGCCAGTGCTGAATGTTGGCACTTTTATAACAAGCGCAGGAGCGTCACATCAGAGCAGAGTTCAGCCCTGCATCAGTGGTCCAGAGTGCCTTCATTGGTCCGCTAGAGGGTGCGCTAAGCTAAAGTCTTGATAATAAAGTTTGACCGTGTGGATTTTTTAAAATATATACTTTATTCCTCTGATTTCAGTTGGATCGATGGTGGGAAAACCATCGATCCAGAAACTGAAATGATTTGTGTTTGTTTTTTCACTATTTCATTGAGTTCCAGAGTTTTCCAAACTCTGTCAGAGTAGGACCTCACTAAACTTTATGATTCAACAGAGTTTCTTTCGCCACTCAATGGAGGTTTTGTCGCATAGTTCGCACAGGGGAAGACTCTGTTCACTCTTTACGCACAGGAGGAGCTGACAGTCCACAGACTGAAGCGCCTGATCTGTATCGCTTCTCTGGATCCACTTGAATGCAACTACAACGAAACAGGTCCTCATCTGACCCAGTGAAACCCCGGCAGACCTCAGTTTAGGGAGCTACTGCCAATTGGACTGAAGCGCCATATCCAATTTCTTGGAGTAGCATTCCCCTTTAAGCCTCCGGTCCCACTGAGAGATGGCCCATTGTCTTGAGTCCACCCATATGTGGGGGTGGCTCTGCGAAAGTTTGCAGAAGAATTTTTAAAGCTGTCACTGGCTGTCGGCCGGAGACTGATGGAGGACAGAGGGGACAGCAGACGTTAACCGACTTACAGACGAGTCCGAATGGAAGAACAGCGGCGGGCGGCCGGAGGCGATGTCCGGGCCTGAGCTGCAGAAGTTCGCAGGAGCTGTGACAGTTAGCGAGCAGTGCGTGCAGCCCAGATGGGAATGATTTTGAATTGACAAACGACGCGGTGTTAGAGAGTTGTTAAATGTTTCTACGGTCTGAGGCACCGTCCTGACAACATGACCCGGTTGGACTGCGAGCTGCACGCCTTTGGAGAAGGAGTCTCCCCCATCCACTCCTTCATCGCACTTCTGCTGCTGCTGGGGCACTGCACAGCGCTGGGACCATCACATGAACCAGGTTAGTGGAGTCTGAACCGAGCAACATATAAAACTTCATGACTTCGCCACGTCTTCTGCTGCTGCGGGCTGCTCTCCGTCGTGCATGTTTGCTCCAGAGCGTCTGATCCAGCGCAGTGCGTGCGGAACCAGGCCAGCAGCGCTCAGAGCGGAGGGCAGGCCAGCTGTGAGCAGTGTTTACACAGTCTCAGGCTGGCCGGAGCAATTAAGTCCCAAGGTTTTGCAGCTCAGTCTGTAAGCTGGAGAGACCTTCTTTCCAGCAAATCATCGGAGGTTCGGGCCCCGTGTAGGCAGGCATCTGCCCTGCCCCTGAGCCAGAGCACAGACTCCCAGTGCAGCTGGCACTGACCTCAGACATCATCAGTGAAGGGCAGGAAACAGAATTTCTCACAGGATGCCATATCACTATTCTCATAATAGTTTCCACTGTGCTCTCATCAGGCCTTGAGGAGACATCACAGAGTCAGTCCTGTCCTGTCTAGAAGGACTGTCCTCGCTCTTTCATCCTCTTAAGTTTTCACCTTAGTTTGTGGTTTGGATGTTAGAAATCAGCGTTCCCCCGAGAGTACAGATACAAGCAGAACAAGGAGTCTGGATGCACTCTGTCTCCTCCTGTATAAATCAGCTGCGAGCCCTGGAGAGAAAAGCCAAGTGCTGTCAGGCATTATAGAAAAGGATGTGTCACCGAGGGGAGGAACCTCCCAACACAAACGATTTCAGGTGATGAATGGTGGCACTGGAATCCCAAAAGGTTATTTAAGAAGTCAAAATAGGAAAGTACTGAGAAGAGGCTCCTCTTGAAGAGAAGTTTGGTGAACAATCACACACTGTATGAGAGAGGAGCGCAAACAGCTGTGTCAATATCAGTTTATTTAACTGATTGTCATTCAGAGAGCATTAATTTTTCTGAGGACGTCTGCACGGCTACTTGAGGCCCCCGGTGGTCCCAGACCGCACACTGAGAATCACCGCCTGAGCCTGGCTACATGCAATTAGGGCTGCAGCTTACATTTATTTTCACTGTTGATTAGACTGTAGTTATTTCTCAGTTATTCAGCTAGCTGTTTGGTCTCTAACATTGTGAGAAAATGTCAGTCAGTGTGTCCTAAAACCCAAGATGACGTCCTCAAATGTCTTGTTTTGTCCTCAACCCAAATATCTTCAGTTTCCTGTCCCAGAGGAGGAAAGACACCAGGAAATTATTCACATTTAAGAAGCTGAGGCTGAAACCAATGAATTTCAGCAGCATGTGCTATTAACCTTTGTTTTCTAACACCATTTTATATTTTAATTAATCAGTTTTCCTCCCCATGGCAAACAATTACTTGTAGACCTTCGGTACAGGGCACAGCAGTTTGATGAGAAGCTGTAATGAAGTCTCTTGAATTTAATCACGGACAAAGTCCATGGCAGGAAAGTTTAGAAGTGTATGCCAGGTTATGGATGGAGGTCAGCTTAGGTGATGTAGGAGGGATTGATTATAGGTCTGGAGGGAGGGTGGGGGCATGAGGCATGAGAGACAAGGAAGTCAGGGTTGTGTAAGGATGGACGGTGGACCGCTGTGAAGACGGGAGGGAGTAGAGTAGAGAGAGTGGTGGAGCCGTCTCAACTTTCACATGGGATTGTCCTCCGGCTGTGCCCCCGTGGTTTCTCTTCCTGTATTCAGACGAGACAGTGAGGAAAGTAAAGGGGGTTTTGGGGTGAGGGATTTTAAAGGGGGAAGGGAACTGGTCAGGTGAGCTTGTATGGAAATGTGAAATGTGTTTGAAGCTTGGCCTTTGTTCCTGAACACAGCTATTAAACTTAATTTAACATATGACTTTGATTAAAATTCTACAAGCAGGAGGCTCTTCATGTGTTATAAAATACCTTCCATGAAGAGAATCATGATATATATAGAAACAGAAAGCGCTCATGAAGTTTTGAATTACGGATGACAGCTATCAATTGTTTTGAGGAAATTTCTGCTTGAAGGTGTTGAATTTTTGAACTGTAAACCGACTTGTAGTCGTTACAGCCAGAGGTGGCAAAGTCACACACATTCTGTACTGGAGTAGAAGTACAGATACTTGTGTAAAAAGAAGTTAAATTAGAAGTACTTATTCAACTTGTTTACTCCAGTAAAAGTAATAGACTACAGGCTCTGACATGTCCTCAGAGTATCAGAGTAAAAAGTCTCCCTCTGAAGGACATTTGTGGTCAAAGCTAACTGAAGCTCACGTCATATTAATATAACTCAAAGTCTTTTAAAGTTAAAGATAGAATCAGTAGGATTTGTCCCAGTTGTTCCTGAATGCACCACGAAGACAGTTGATTGTTGAGTCTCATACCCAGGACCTCAAATACACACATGTTGGGATGGTAAAGCGTCCTGAGCAGCAGCAAAGAGAGAAAATAAGAAGATTGGGACACCAACATGCATTTTCTCCACATTCCAGTCTCTCTCTCTCTGTCTGTTTACCTCATTTCAGCATGGCAGCGTGCAGTGACACAAATTAAATATGACTGGTAATTCCCCTCAGATGCATTTAAACTAAAGTAAAAAGCATGTTTGAAAATGTAAAGAGTAGAAAGTACAGGTATTTGTGTTCAAATGTAGGGAGGCAAAGTAAAAAGCTACTTTAGTTCTCCACGCCTCTGAGGACCGCTGACGTTCTGTTCTGTTTTTTCATATTTAGGTGTAATTCCGTCAGATCCTCCTCAGCTGGCACATTCAGGAATAAGAGAGAACTTACAAAAGTTCAAAACCATAAAACGATTTTCCTCGAGACATTCCAAACAGCTGGTTACACACACTCATCCCCTCAGATCTCACTGCACTGATGTGTTCTTGGAAAATATTTGCACAGATAACTTTATGCAGTGATAAAGTGGGAGCGTCCTCGTCTTACCTCTTCTACAAGGCTGTGAGGGATCATTGTTTGCATTCTGCTCATTTCTCCTGAATGAGATTATGTTAATGATGGTATCATGAAGGGGTAGGATTTCATTGTTTTACCTTGACAGACTACCTGCATACAAAGACAGACGGCCCGTCTGGAATTCATGATGCAACACGTGTCTGATTTGCAGTGTGAGCTGTGCAGAATGAAGAGACATCTTTATTAAACAGACACCAATGATGAATATGACTTGGATGATGTCAAATGAGTGATTCTGCCTCAGGATAATATTGCAGTATTACAGTGTAGTTCTTTACACTTATTACAATATGATGAAATATATCAGATTGGTTGAGTAAATTATTATAGAAAGAGACAAAGTCTGGTTGTAGATGTATGAATAAAGACTAAGACTTTCCTCATTTTCAAGCTCTCCACACAACATGGTGACATAAAAGTCATTGTGTTGATCGCGTTTGCTGATTCTTACAAAGCTTACATTGTACACAGCTGGTTGTGGATCAGACTTTTTCAATGTCCAAACTATGTCTACACAGCATTTAATAAGAAGAACCTACTCAACAGCCGATCAGACAGCAGTGTTACTTTTGTTTTCAGTTGTGCTTCATGCTGCTGTATGTTGGCATGAAGTAGATTACATTGCTGACATGATGATACGGACTCATTGATATCATACCCTGGTGAAGATTTAAAAAAAAAAAAAACAGACATGGACAGGTCCCAGGAGATGCAATAAAGATAAAGAGACAAATCCAGTTCTACTGCTGTGACACCAGCCTTAGGTCACCGCACATGGTTCATGCATGTGTGACATGGATGTAATTGTTGTTTGTACATTTATTTTGAAGAAAAAGTCACATTCTCTGTTTTCAGCTTCTTCTAACTCCAGCTTCTTCTAGCTCTTTTTGTTGTTTGTGTCTTTCTTTCTCTTGTAGTTGTTTTTTGAGTCTCTTTGTAGTTGTTTTTTGAGTCTCTTTGTAGTTGTTTTGTGTCTCTTTGTAGTTGTTTTGTGTCTCTTTTTGATTGTTTTTTTGTCTCTTAATGGTGTTTTGTGTCTCTTTTTGATTGTTTTTTTGTCTCTTAAAGGTGTTTTGTGTCTCTCTTTCTCTTTGTAGTTGTTTTTTGATTCTCTTTTTAGGTGTTTTGTGTCTCTTTGTGGTTGTTCTGTGTCTCTTTGCGAATGTTTTTTGTCTCTTAATGGTTGTTTTGGGTCTCTTTGTAGTTGTTTTGTGTCTCTTTGTGGTTGTTTGTGTCTCTTTGTCTCTTTCTCTTTGTAGTTGTTTTTTGAGTCTCTTTGAAGTTGTTTTTTGAGTCTCTTTGTAGTTGTTTTGTGTCTCTTTGTGGTTGTTTTGTGTCTTATTGTAGCTGTTTTGTGTCTCTTTGTGGTTGTTTTGTGTATGTCTTTGTGGTTGTTTTGTGTCTCTTTGTGGTCGTATCGTGTCTCTTTGTGGTTGTTGTGTATGACTTTGTGGTTGTTTTGTGTCTCTTTGTGGTTGTTGTGTATGACTTTGTGGTTGTTTTGTGTCTCTTTGTGGTTGTATTGTGTCTCTTTGTCTTTGTGGTTGTTTTGTGTCTCTTTGCAGTTGTTTTTTTGTCCCTTTGTGTTTGCTTTGTGTCTCTTTGTAGTTGTTTGTGAACATTTTTTGCATCTATGTGGTTGTTGCATTGTGGGTTTTGAAAAGGTGGGTGGAATAAGAAAGATCATATGCAGCTCTGCTGTATCGATTTTGATCATTTGTTTTTAAATTGTGTTCTTGGTCTGCTTTTGTCTGTAAGTGCAACTTAGCCACTGAGTGACATCACTGGAGGCAATGTAGCAGATTACTTACAGCTTCCTCTGGAACCACAAAAGGACTTTATACTAATTTAAGACTTTTAAACACGCTATAGTGTGTTAAATTGGTGAATATAACCTTTAAACATTATTTGGTGTCTTTTCTCCTCCGTGAGTCAACTAGCATGTTTGTGTTGTGGACAGAACAAGATATTTGAGGATGTCATCTTTTCAGCACTTTCTGACATTTTATAGACCAAAACAAAGTGAATCATCGAGAGAACAATCAACTGATTGCTCAACAATGACACTAATTGTTTTTTGCAGCTGTGGCACTCAGATTCATCTGGGTACATTAGCTTCTTAGTCACTTGATTTCTTCCATTTGGAAACAAACATTTCTAAGATACTTTAAATTCTCCTTTTGCATGAAAAGTCTGCCACTGAACTATTAAGCAACACGAAATATGAAAGATATACAATGTTGAGCCTTAATCTCCATTGGACAATGAACTGGAGATGTACAGAATGAGGCTGTCTGCTGTCTGTTCCCAATCCCAGAAAATGAAGGAGAAATATTTTTATGAGAGGAATGATTTTCACCAACTTTATTAAACCTGCTGCATTTGAGAGTAAAAAGCAAAAGGAGGACAGCGGACAGTCTGCAGCAGTGTTTATCTACCAGGCACTCTATACAGTGCAGCTGCGTTCAGACATAAATATGACAGATTACACACCCACATGGGTTTGTTTAGAGCGTCCCTAGTTCTGTTTACAGCTTTACAGCCACTTAATTATTTAATTTCCCTCCCCTTTCCCATGATTTAGTAACCCTTCTTTTCTTACATCTCCTCTTCCCACCACAGTTTTGATGGAGAGATTTTTGCACGATCTGCCTCAGTATGAAGTGGTTCACCCCACGAGAGTGGATGCCAGAGGTCACTTCCTGTCCAACTTCCTGTCTCACCATGCTCGCCGCGTGCAGCGCCGGGAAGCCTCAGAGGGACCAGTGGCCTCGGATCGAGTGTTCTACCAGTTGTGGCACGGTGGCCACAGTTTGCATTTTAACCTCACCCTCAACCCACACCTGCTGGCTCCTGGCTTTCTGACGGAGAGGAGGTACGGTGGCCTGGATGGAGCTCGGATCCGTCCTCCTGGATCCTCCCAGTGCCATTTCCTAGGTGAAGTGTGGGACGAGGTCACTGTTAGAGGCAGTGCAGCCATTAGCACCTGTGATGGACTGGTGAGTAAGTGTGAAGCTTGAAGTCCATTGGAAGTTTTATAAGAATACTTACACTGCGATTGTTTTGACAGATATTGCAGTATGAGTTGCAGTTGGGGAATGCTAATTCTTAGTGTTTTTGCTCTGAAACATTAGAAAAATTAAGATTTTGCTGGGACCTGTACCAAACATGCATGTTCCCTTGTGTCTAGAGAATATGATTTGTCTACTCAACCAAAAAACATAATTTTATTGCTATGTTGTGACACATTGTACCTCTATCACAAACATTGCAGCTCTCTCAAATTGGCCATATTGTTTTTTTTTTTTTTTATCACATTTCCATTAATTGCACTGAAAGCGCTAGCTTTTGCCACTGATGGGTTAAGTGTTGATGTAAGTGTGCTGCAGCCATGCCAGGCCGCACAGAGCAGATCAAACCTGGAAGTCACGCAGCGGAACAGCTCAGGGCATCCAGAAAACCAAGGGAAAATCATGTAATAAACAACCTCAGCCGTCAACGATATCAGGCAGGCATGACACTTCGAGTAATAAAGAAAGGCACCTCTTAATTTAAGAGGAAGATCTTTTCTGTAACCAGAAACACAAAACTCATTCTGAAATCTCACAGATGTCAGATGCGAATTGATAAGAACGGTGGAAATGTGGGTCAGAGAGAGGAGTTTATAGTTTAGTTTAGTGACTTTAGAGTAAGTCACTAAGTATTTAACTAATTTTGATTTTCACCACTTGAGATATCAGAGCAAGGCTTCTCCTTGGCCGAGATTTTTCTGTTGGTAACAACAGAAGGATCTTATTATAAAACATCAGCTCTCTATGTTTACGAATCACTTCAGCAGTGATTTCAGACCTCATTCTGTGAGTCACAAGCACTTTTAGTGGATGTACCTGTCCAGGTTTGAAGACATGCTGCCAGCTGAGGACTTCTACTGGACCAATTCCAAAATGGAATTTTAGTTTGGTAGGTATTAAACATTTAAACATAAGGCTCAGGTTTAAAAACACTGGAATGAAGTAGCAGTGCAAGCATTGGAGCAAATATTGTATATGCACAGAGTGCAGTTTATTCTACTTCTGTTTTCTCTATAAAAGTAACATTTGAGGCTGAAGAACAAAGCGTGACTCCCTTCAGTGCATCTGCATGATCACAGCAGGAATCCAACTGCACGCCAAGTTCTGCTCAGTCATATTCGAAAACTGTTCATTCTGCCTCTGTGGTTGCAGATTGGAGGTATAAGTTAACAATAATTTAGTATTGGGATCATTTAGCATTCGTCGGTGCATTCAGAGATTTTAAATTGACAACAGACCATTTTAAATCTCTGACACAGCACGATCACAACGCTGCAGATATGTTGCTCCTCATTATTACTTTTTCCTTTTTTTGTTCCTTTTGGATAAATTGCAGCTGTTTTGCCTTAAATGGACCAAATTCCCACTGAGACAGCCCCTTTAAGTTCTCTGTTATACACGCAGTGTGCTTGACCATGTTCACCTGTAGAGCCTACTCTGGTTTATTGAATCTCAGAGACGCCCGCTCCACTTAAAGTAAACAAACACTGAAATAAGAGAGTAATAAAAGAATGGATCCATTTTAGTATGGGGGGGGGGGGGGGGTGAATTCTCTTCTGCCGCTTGTCAACAACGTTCCTCACAACAGCAAATAGGACTGTGATGACTGTGATGTCTGAGATTGTTCCCTTTGTGGAATTGAAAAGTATCGTCATATCTGCCCAAATATTGTTTTGTTTTGAATTCTTCGAGGTTTGGATTTAGTGACAGTGAACTTCATGTAGATTTCTAGCCTCAATCCCATCCTGCACATTGTGCTCCATCAGAATGAAGCTTAAGAGAGACATGCTGTGCTCATTTTCAGGTTCATAATTCTGTTTTTGATTACGACTAGAATAAGTTTACATCCTTTAGGCTGAAAAATCCCATCCATTTTCTCACACTGTCCAGTGCAGCTCTGTAGTCTCCCTCTGTTTGAAAGGCTCTGTTTTAGCTGCTGTCTCTTTAAGGCTCCTCCTCCTGAACACCAAGTCTGCTCTGATTGGTCAACTCACACAATGCTTTCATGTCACGATCACAGTCACATTAATGCACCCATCTTAAAGCAACAGTTAAACCCCAAATGAGTGTTTTGTTGAGATATCAGCCCTACAGATGTCTGCCTTCTCTCCAATATAAAGGAACTAGACAGCACCTAAAGCACCTGAAAAGAAAAATGTGAAAAGCTCAGCAGCAATGTCTCTTTCCACAAATTGCTACACAGAAAGAGGAAGTGTAGTTCTTGGATTAAGATGTAGCCATTCAGCATTGGATATGGGCCAAGGTAACACTTCCCACACCACCACCACCTCTAACACCATCCATTGATCCCTGTTGTCTATACTTGTCCTACTTTCTCCACATCATAAGAGGCTTGTTGGCCCGCGACCAGGAGACAGGCAGTTGTTCTCTCACCTGTCGTCCATCATTCTTCCTGATTTGTTGCCCACTGAACTGTCGTGTTTCTTTGCTGACAGGAGTGGAGCTCGGCACAGTAGGCACAGTCTCCTGCTGCTATATCCCCTCTCCATCATGGTTAAGTATATGTGGTGTACAGAGATTCTCTTCTGCTCACCACTTTTTCTCTTGTGCCCTCCCCGCTCACATGTGTCTGGCGTTGGTTCATCACTAAGCGTTTCCACCAACAAAATAATCAATGACCACATGTTTTTGATCAGTGCTCCCTTTTCTGTTAATTAGAACTGTGCCAACAGTGCACAAACATCTCAAAACAAAAGTGGATTCTGAGAGGCTTGAATCAACAAATCTTGTACCAATTTATGCCCTCTTGATACTACAAGCCGAGCCCTCAGGCCCTTCACCCACGGTTTTCTTGGTGTTCATTGGAGACATCTCAACACTGCCTCCAAGCTTTGATCTCTGGATTCAGTGGACTTCCTTTTTAGGCAGGCATTTGGATAGACTATTTTAGGTTAGGTTTTATCGGCTCTGTATTCTACTTGGTATTTTATTGTGTATTTTTTAATGTATTTGTTGTTTTTATTTTGACTTTGTCGACTATGAAGCACTTTGTGACTGGTGTCTGTGAAAGGTGCTATTTAAATACATATTGCTTGCTTGATACACAGTTCAAGTCATATTGATCACGCATCTGTTCTCGCCAAATGTAATGCTTCGCTGAGTATTAACAGAAAAACCTCGACCCTGTCTGCTTATGTTAAGCTGAATCTGCATGGATTCCTGGAGTGGCCGGCTGTTGTATCAAGCAAGTGTGGAGCTTTCTTGTTAACAGGTTGCATTTGAATTCATCTTTATTCCACAAAAATCACTATGTGCATCTTTGAGGTCAGACAATACATGTCCTTGTTCTTAGATATTTATAAAGCAGACACATTGGTGGTTCTCGGCCGGGCCTGTACAGCAGCTTCATTTCTTACTAGTTTTTCGGTCTTTCTGTCTGAAGTCTGGTCTGCAGCAAGTGAAACACAACATCAGCTGGACTGAGGTCAGGTGAATGACATGGCCAGTTACTACTATTCTTCTGTTTTGTCCTAAAATCACAAGATGTTGTTCTTAACATGTGTCCAACACTGCTCACACCTGTAATGTCAACCCATAGCCAGCTAGTTAGCTGCAGCATATTAAACATCATGCAAACTTACCTACAGATGTCACTTCTGTCTTTTAATATTACTGTTAACAAAATACCGTGAGCTACAGCGTGAAGTTTGTTTATGCTGTTTCCTGTTCCCTGCTGGTGCTCAGCCTGCCAGCAGCTGACATGCCCCCTGTTTTCTTCCTTATGGTACTAAAACTATTGACAATAAATGTAAAAACACTGACATTATATTTTACAGGGAAAAGGGTTGACTAAATGTGTTTTCATTTGGACTTTCGAGCTGAAAACTTCACTGATGTTTAATTTCAAATCCAGTCTGAAAACCTGTGAAACACATGCTGTAGTCTCTGCACTGCAGAACATGTGCCAGTACTCCTGCAAAATGAACCCCGGCAACATAAGAGGTA
Organism: Sparus aurata; assembly: GCF_900880675.1. Classification (NCBI taxonomy): domain Eukaryota; kingdom Metazoa; phylum Chordata; class Actinopteri; order Spariformes; family Sparidae; genus Sparus; species Sparus aurata. The sequence continues at coordinate 7,035,971 of NC_044190.1, read as the reverse complement.
TCGTTATATTATTTGAGGTTTCTTTGTGGATGATTTGATGTCCTACTGCTGTTGTCCCAGATTTTCTATATATGAAATATTTCTTTGACTGTTTTGTCTGTCATTCCTCTGGAACATTTAAATATGGAGCTGAGGGAAAGCAGTTTGCTGTTTTGGAGGAGCTGACTACGACTCTCAGCTCGTTAGTGTGCATAAATGTTCAGAGGAATTGGTGCTAATCTCCATCTGCTCCTTAATGGAAAAAATGTCACTTTCACTTTAATAGGAGCCTTTTCAATAATCTTTGGTGGGCCACTATATTCTATGAGGAAAATCTAGTTCCTGCTGTGTTACTAAGGTATTTATTGACATGTGTTCAAAGTTTTTGGTCTAAAAAGATTCTTCATGCGGGTCGTTTTATATCCATATTGTTCCTGTAGTTACGCTGTAGCAAGAGCACGAATCATCAGATCAATCAAAGAGCTGATTTAGAGCTCTCTCTCACTGCCGTTAACAGTCTAGAAATAGTAATTTTCAGAAATAATCAATGATTATATTTGTGTACAGATAAAGAAACATTGGAGATAATACACACTCCCGTGGATATTGAGTATTTGGTGTGTACTCAGTGGAGCAGCACCTCCCATTACAGCCTGTGGTGACTGAGTACTGAGCAGGTTAGAAATCCAATTATCTAAACTGTTGTACAACAAATAGGAGTATTACATCTGTCAGGATGTGTATATACCATTCTGAACAGCCTGCTGAGCAAACTGTGGCAGTCATTACTGTGCAATTCATCCACCTCCCGAGGGTTGTCATGGTCAAACAAGTTAAATGGCTGTTATTAAGCATTGCCTATATATTCAATTAGCCAAATTGAAAAGCTGTTCATTATAAATTAAAAAGAATGAGCAACCTCTCCTGTTATCTTTTAAGTCAGGCAGTTTTTTTGGACTTTGATCCACAAAATATTTCTACACAACAGTAAAAACATGGACAGTATCTTGCTATCTTGCAGCTCTGGTAAATAAAGATTTCTTTCTAACAATTCATTCCATGTGGCACAATGACAAAACAATATTTCATGTGTGACTCTCTTGGTCATATCTTTGATCATGATGATGATGAGGAGAGATTCCAGGAAAGTGACAGAGAACATGGATTAGAGGACGAGGTGTGAGATGGAGTCAGAAGAAAGTGCTATGACCCCTGCACTAATGTATCGACTCCCACGCAGACAACAGCAAGTCGTTTCCTCTGACTGAAAATAGAAACTTCAGAGTGAAGTAGGGGGATTAGAACATTAGAGCTGCAGGACCTTCTGCAGGGTTTAAAACCAGCCTTAAGTCTTGTGTCACCACCAATGATTTCCCATTTTTATTGTATTCTTTATTGTTTGTCTTACACTGACAAACGTATTGTGGTGTTTTATGTCTTGATTTTGCTGTTCTATGGTATCTAAAATGTATAACCTTTATCTTATCAGGTATTCTCTTTGACATCAAAATCTCTTTTGCAAGAGAGACTGAAGTGAATGATATGAAAAGCAAACAAACAGGTGTGATTTGTGATGCATGACCACTTCACATACACAAGAACCTCACTTTGTGAGCCGCTGAGGATCAACAGAGGTGATCCACTGATTGTTTTTTCTTTGTAATCTTTATTATTATTGCACACATGTATGATAACCTATAGTACTAGGTACTAAGTGGAGAAGGGGTAGGAATTAATAAGCTAATGCTTCTTCCTACTCCTTTTCAAACATACAAAGGGTTTTAATGACTAGTGCTTCTAGTGCATTTAGCATTGTTAATGTATTTAAAAGGTGCTCAACATTAAAGGAAAGCAGTATATGCATGTTCAGAGAGCTACAGTAATATCTGACATCCTGCTGAGGTGCACAGCAGCTTCTTTTGTTCCACACATGCAGATACACATGCAGTGTCTGACAACAAGCAGTCTTCGTCATATCCTTTATGGCATCAACAAATATAAACATCTCAACAAAAGCTTGTACGTAAGACTGGGCGATCAACGTCAAATCAGTATGCCTCTGTTTTCTACTTGAAAAACTGTATGTACATTCTGTCTTATGGGTCTTCTACTAATCAATGCGATCAAAGGAAGAATAAGTCAGACTTAGTTTTGTTATGGTTTTAGATTTTTGAACCATAGCAAGAAACTCGAGCCGTTTCTTTAAGAATAAACCCGATTCAATTTAGTACAAGCCTTTTACTCAAAGCATGAGTCATCTGTAGTAAATAATGGGTAAAACACAGACTTTTGATTACTGTTGTGCTGTAAAATCATGCACAGCTCACAAAAATACCACCTGGGTGCAGAATAATGTAATTAAAAATCTGAATGGTTGGATTTTATATCGCCTCAGAGTCCAGACGGTGTTACTGATGTTTCCCCAGAATCATGGGAGCATTCACTAGAACAAGGGACACATTGAAACAATACAAACCATGTCAAATCTAACAGCATGAAAGTCTAAAGGTCCAGTCTTATGGTTTATACTTTTCTTTTACATTCTTACAATTGGAGGCTTCTTTTAACAATCACACTGCCAGGTGATGTGCAGCCACTGACAGCACTGACAGCCTGTTACTGTTTGTGTAAGAGATGGAGGTAAAAAGCCTCGACTCTGCCTCTACTCTGCTAGACTCTCCACATGGCACTGCACAGATATCGTAGTTCCAGCCCTGCTGTCTGAGCCCTAATGGGACTCTGTGACTGTATGACAGCTGATGGAGATTTAATGGGAGCAGAAGGTGGACAAAAATTAAAAATAGGGCGAGGGTGGTGACCAGATACAGGAGGGAGCTACTGGAATTTGTGTTTGGCACCGTGCCAACAGGGTGCAGTAATTTAAGTGACATCTGATCTTTACCCCGGCTCAGCTGCACCCTGGATGTGTCAGCTGCACACTGGATGTCTAGAGCCAACATAAAACATCAGCCTGTTTCACCTGAAGCTTGCTGGGTTTTGCTTAATGTGCTGAGGGTAAGTCAGCGCTGTGGGCTTCCAAATCATCACCTGAGGGCACTGGGCTGAGATATAGAGGATAAAGATGGGTGATTTCTAAAGTCATAGCTCTGATAAGATTTATTGTGTTCAAACATTTTCCCTCCTCTCTGAACTCCTCAGTAGATGGTGTACCTCCTGTACCGGAGTGTTAGGAAGCTGCACTTATAAGTTAGATGTTCTTCACATTCTCATTGGCTCTTTATCGGCTACCATTCGACAGATACCGGTCAGGGGTGTGCATCTCTCCCTCATAAGATGATTGGATACAATTCACGGATGATACATTTTAAATACAGAACGATTTGGTGCAATGTGATGTGATGCGATTGGATACGATACAATGCAATCTAATACAGTTCTTAACATTTGTTTAATGTAGACATTCATTTTCCATTATAAATGAAATAAGCAATTCTATGAAATTGGCATTGCTTACCTTATCATGTCTCGAAAGCCATCACTCTCAACCACACTGTAAGGTCGTAAGTCCTTTGCAATAAAACGGGCTACACATGCCGTGATTACCTTGGACCTCGCTGAGTTGTGGCTAAGTTGTGGCTGGGAAAAGTCTTTAATAGCCATGTCACATCTTTAACGTTAAAAGCGGTTACCGATTCGTATCGGTGAATCTTTACACCCCTAATACCAATAAATTGGAGAATTTATAAATGTATCATCTGTTACGCATCCCTGTACCATATCTGTTATTTACAAGCACATGCAAAGGAAAATGACAAAAACTAACACTATTCATTCGTTTGTTTAACTTCCTGTATTTAGTTGGTATATTTTAGGACTGGAGAGTCGATTTCCAGCAGTTCTGCGGCTAATGCTGCAGAACGTTAAAGAGATCTGCTGTGTTTTTGAGTTTAAGGTGTACTGTCATAATCAAGCAGCTCTTCACCTGAGTGTAAATAAACTTCTTTTTTTTAAAAAAGCAGCCAAATATAACATCTGACCTTTGTATTAACTGAGGCTTAGCTTCAAGGCACTACTTTAAAGTAGAAGAACTGTGAAAATGCCATATTGGAAGGCCTGTTTAAGGAAAATCTGATTATTTTTATGATAGTTTAGTTATCGATTAGTCTGGCTGGTATTTTCTTAATTAAGTGATCAGTCAGTTGGTCCATGAAACTTCAGGAAATGCTGAAAATACACATCACAATATTCAAGAGCACAGGGTGACCTCCAAAAGCAGCTATTTCTCACATCGGGGATCCTGGAAACACTAAATGTTTTGTTTTAATTTTCAACGAATATTCAGAATATAAAAATTACTTTGTAGTAAACTTCTCTACAATCAACTATTTGATTGATCGGCTTATTGCTGCAGGTCCACATCTGTGGTGGCAGAAGGTCAAATAAAATTCACAGAGGGCATCCTATTATAATATAGAAAACTGACATTTGGCCCTTCTTTTCTTGCTTTTTTTCAGACAGGACTGTTCAAGTTGTCTGAGGATGAGTTTTTTATTCAACCTCTGGAGAAGTCGAGCGATGACACCTCAGCACCACAAGCGCACGCCATCTTTAAGCGCCACGCGTCCCCTCCCTCCTGGAGACCAGTCGTACAGCCCAACTTAGGGAAACAAGCTCTCAACGGCACCTGCGGAAATTCAAGTAAATCATTTCTTTCTCATGTAAAAGTGAGAAGGTGTAAAACTTTACCTCTTGTTATCTGTTACTTAGAACTGTAATATAATACAGACAGCATGTGAGGATCTTTCAGTTTAAGGAGCCTCCATCATGACTTTTCTTGTCTGTCTCATGAGTCTGTCTCTGGCTAATAAACCGCAGCAGTCAGATGATTTAAAACGTTGAAATTGAAAAGCTCATAAATCTGCTGCTTAAAATTCAGAGTGGGTTTGATTGACCTTGGAAGAAAATTGAGCATTTTAGGACTTTGCACAGCTTTTGACAAGTGAAGAGAGAAAGAATAATAAGGGCAGGGAGGTCATGTGCATAAAAACTTTTTCTATTTACACAAAAGATCCAGTTCTCTCAAATATTGGGTGGTCTCAGACGATCTTGGAGGTGAACATGCTGTATGTGGAGGTCCTGGGCTGGTGTGGTTACACCTGGTCTGCGGTTGTGAGGCCGGTTGGATGTGCAATATTCACGCTGTCTAATCAGCATCTTGATATGCCACACCTGTTAGGCTGGATGGATTATCTCGGCAAAGGAGAAGTGCTCACTCACACAGATTTGGACAGATTTGTGAACAATATTTGAGAGAAATGGTTCTTTTGTGTAGAAACTATTTTAGATCTTTGAGTTCAGCTCGTGAAAAATGGGAGCAAAAACAAAAGTGTTGCGTTTATATTTTTGTTCAGTGTAGAAAAAATAGTATATACTTGAGTGTATCTTGCAAGTGTTATTTCATGCTTGTGTATTTTGTTGGCTCCGCTCAGTTAGATATCTATTTCTGTCTCCCATCTCCAGATTCCCATCAAAGTTTTGAAGACACTGAGAGACAGCGGGAGCGGTGGGAGCACCGCCAGCAGAGAAGAAGGAGGAGAATTCATCAACGCTCAGTCAGCAAAGAGAAGTGGGTGGAAACGCTCGTGGTGGCCGACCCTAAAATGGTGGAGTATCATGGAAGCAAAGCTGTGGAAAGCTACGTCCTCGCTGTCATGAACATTGTGAGTATGAGACAATTACAGTTACAGTAACGTAACATGTCCATGCATCGACCCATCTGTTGCTCTCCAGGACTTTTTATCAAGACACACCAATGTCCTCAAATGAATACTAAAATAATGAAAAACTCTGAACATTTATTTTAAAGAGTTACAGGATTATGAACATCTTTTCAGATGTTTTGAACAATACAGCTGTTTGATAGCAGATGCTGTTTCAGTTCTTGTGTCAACTCACACAATGAAGGGATTAAACCCTCCTCATCTCTCTTTTTTCAGCCGTGACTCCCTCGTCTTTCCCAATCTCTGTTATCACTACCTCCTGGTACGAGGTTAAGTAAACTGACTCCTTCTCTGTTATTGATTACCACATCCTACTGTTTTCCAAAAAAGAATAGCATGTGCTCTGACCGCAGCTACTGAAAGAGCTATCAGAGGACAGATCATCAGGAAAGGGAATTTACTGACAGAGGATCGCCTGGATTAACTGACTTAACAGACAATAATACACAAAGGAAGCAACCATTATACCACACATCCTCTCATGGCTCTTGTTTTGAGGCCTCTACACTCCAGCTTTGAACTTTAAAGTCCCAAACGATTCAGTTTTGTGAAAACAATCTTGCACTGCATCGAGGGAAACATCCTCTGAGCCGTGTCCAAACAATAAGTAATGGCATCATCTTCCTCCGCCACCAGCTGCCCCATTGTCTCATCACAGACGCTGTCTTGAAGTTCCACGACTTCACAAGAGGTTCATATTTTTGTACTCGGCTGTACTGTATGAACCCGGTGGTGCAGTATGATTTACAGCCCGAGTCGATCTCAGCAGAAAAAAGAGGGGAAACACAGCTCCTGACTTCCTTTCACATGGTGATCTTGTGGTTATGTATTGTCTTTCTTCCGGGATAATTTTTTATAATTATATGTTAACAAACAAACAGATCATACGGGCATGAAGACGGACATTTACAAAGCAAAGTTTGCACTGCAAATGTATAGAATGTGGCTTTAGAGGAAACATGAAACCAACTGCGCATTGTTGAGAACAAAAACTCCAGGGCTTTAAATAGCCGCAGCTTTCATTTTGGTCAAAAGTTAAACAGTTGAGAAAAATGGGTAAAGAACAGCTGGGAGCATGTTCAGTGTTACTGATAAGCTTTATAAAAATAATGCTGCAGAGCTGATTCAACAACAGGATATCTGTGAATGAGCACTACTGTGAGAAACAATGCTTATATAGTGTTGATGAATGAAGATTCGGTGTGGAGACATTTTGGCCGGCAGCTGGAAAAATGAAGAGAATCTGAGCAGTGGGATTTGAGTGTTGTTTCTAAGTGTCTGTGTAGTAACTGAGCTGTCATCAGACTCAAGTGGTTATTTAGTGAAGCAGTTGTTTTATCACCCTCTCTCTTCCTCTTTGGCATTGAAATCGTTGCAGCTTCTTGGCTGTGTTGGAGTCAGACTCTCTGACTATCACTGAGCAGCACCGTGTAGGCTGCAGCTGGACACTGACATTCTTCTTTCTGGCTCTGAACAAGACATGCATTGTGTTGAAATGTGGATGGAGAGCTGGAGCTTCATGCATTATGCAACAAGCGTAATGAATTTTTTTTAAATTATTAAAGTCTGCACTCCTCGAAGTAAAAGGGCTAAACAGAACCATATAGTCTAACTCTGGTAGAACCTTTTATAAAGGCTCCATCTGTAACCCCTTCTGGAGGGCTCTACCTAGAACCCAACTTTCCAAGCTTTCTGTCCTCTAAAGATTCACGCAAGGCTAAACCACTCTAGAACGCTTCAGGAAAAAAGTTTCAGCAGTGTTAACGGGCCTCGACTCACAGCTGGACTAAGCTTGTTCAGACCAAAGATTTGCGACAAGACAAGTTGAAACTTGCGATGTTCTGACACCAGGACCACTCGACGGGATGGCGCATCATCTCTATTGCAATGACTCCCTGCTCTTGTGTTCCATCAGAGGCTTTTTCAGACTTGATATAATTCGTAGTGTCTTAAAGTGTCGCTATGGCAGCGAGATACTTGCTACAGTGCTGTTTTCTACTGACGATGGATTGGCAGAAAAGAAAAGGTGTGTATGTAGTGAGTGTTTGGTTTAGTGACTCGTAGGTGAGCAGAAGAGAGGAAAGGGTGATGATCTCTTTCCTCTGTCTCAAGCTCTTCTATTTCCACCAGCTGACAGTTTGGATCGGACTTGACCCGCTGACTTCTCAGGTGATAGTGGCAGGTGACATGTATCATGTTCTAAAACCTGCCGCCGAGCCTTGACAAGTTGAGTCACAGGCAGCACCATCAGCCGACATGAGTGGAGCTGAGACGAGCTGAGACGAGCCAGCTGACACTGCTGCAACATTCCCCTGATATGTTCTAAAATGATTCTGCCCGTTACCTGTTTCACCAGCCAATCAGCTCCTCATGCACCCACCAGGAGTTTAGCAGAAGTGTTTTTGTGTTGCAAGGGTTTCCTATGGAACCCACACAGGGGGTTCTAAATACAGCCTTTAACTAGGGTTTCATCTATAAGCCTCTTCTTCAAAGAACATATTGTATTCTATAGATTGGGCACGAAATATGTGAATGTTTCTATGGGCATGTTTGCCTGATTGGATAGTGGACAGCTGTGTGACAGTGAATGGGAGGAGAAAGAGGAGGACATGCTACAAATGTCAAACACGAGACGTTGGCAGGGCACACCTACTTAAAGATTAAAAACTATTCCTCAGACACCCAGTATTGCATGACAGCATATTCCCAACAGCATGATGTGGCTGTGACATTGGTGGTCAATTATCCCAGAAAGGCAATTAGTTGTTCATCCAGCAGAAACCACTTAATCAGTCACCTAATCAAATGTGGAATACAAATATATTAAATTGAGTTATCTAAAAAAGGCCAGCGGTGACAATTAAACACTTGAATCGACTGGTCCTGCACCTTAGAAGATTTTATCTGCAGGCAAATTGAACTGATTAACTGGGCCTTCGTGTTTCTTATCTTGTATACGAGAGTGACGTTGTGTCTCGACAGAAGTAGTAAAACGAGAGAAGAATTTAAACTCTGCATAATTTGTGGACTCTGCACACCTGACCAGTCGCTGCATGAAGTAAGCGTGCTTCTCCGGTTGTCAGTTTCAGACAGTTAGGGAAATTTGTCTCAGAAAAGATGAGAAGGAGGTGGAGGCGTTGTCAGGCGTTGTCCCAACAGCTAACACGCATTTTGTTTGAATCATCCTGAACAAAATAATTCTATGCACATGTTTTATGAACCAGGGGTGTAAGAGAGGGACGCGAGCAAAAGTTGCAAGCAATGAAAACATGAATTTCTTCTTTGACAGTCAATATCCCGTTTACATTGTTGTCACCCATGTCCATCTGTTGGTTGGTTGGTTTGTCAGCAGGATTACACAAAAACTCCCGAACGGATTTCCATGAAACTTAGATGGAGGACGGGTCTCAGCCCAGAATAGACCCCACTATATGAAGTGTGTCACCGGATAAAGGAGATGGATCCTGGAATATTTCTATCACTTCCTTTGACATTTCAAGATTGTTAATTTCTTAAGGAATAAAAATCAGCATATTTAGGTGGCTGGTGTCTGTGAGTTTTACAAAGTGATGTAGATCCTCACTCTGGTGATCTTGCGTTATGAGTCAGCAGCTATGGATGGTTAAAGATTTTAGAGTGATATGGGGATATCCAGTCAATATTTGCTTCTGACTGCTGGGCTTTGGCGGGGGTTTGTGCTCTACTGAGTGCTAATCTGGTTATCTTTGTCTTGTATATTTCATGTTATTAGTTGCTGACTTGCTGCCCGTTCCTATTTAAGATGGTTTCTCATTGTAACAAATGATTTGACAGATGAAGGTCTAACACCAACTTGACTGACTGACTGACTTTTTCCTTCCTGTAGAGGGAAAAAGACATTTAGACATTTAGACATTTATCAAAACAGTTCCACGCGGAAGCTCCTGTGCAGCCACTTTATAATGATGCTCACAGTGTTGCATCCCGCCAGCTCCTTAAACCTCAGACCTTTGATCCACCGTTCTCCCCCCTCTCTTTTGCCAGTACATTGTCCTTTATCCTTGTCTGCCCAGCTCCCACTGCCTCCTGTCCTGATAAAAAGCAGTCCTCTGAATTGTCACGTGCCACCAAAGCTCAAGACCATGAATCGTTTTGAGAGCTATAAATGTACTAACTCATTATCCTTTCACTGTATTGCAGAAGTTGAGTATGTTTTGAGTGGGTTGCACAGTTAATTTAACTATAATTGAAATCACAATATGGCCCAGTGTGATATCCAAACTGCAGAAGCTGCAGTTTAATGATAAATGGTCAAATGTGTGGAAAAGCAGCATTTAAATAAAGTACTGTTGTGCTGCAGAGAAGCCTCGTCCACAAATCTTTTCTCTGAATGTAAGAAAACATGTTTGTTTTTGTGTCACAATCACAATATGTGTCAAAATAATTGCAATATGATTTATTCTTTTCACCAAAGCGTGCAGCTCTAATTCTCATGCGTTGGATATAAAACAACCTGATTACAAACTGTCCAAGCCAGCCATCTTATTTCCAAGTGAGATATTATTTTTGCTGTTTTTTCACACCTTCACGTTGGCTGAGCACAAACTCAAGATTAGGTTAGATGTGCTTTACAGGGAAATTCACTTGTTACAAAAGCTCAAGATGCACAAGTACAGGAAAAAGAACGCTTTAAACGTATTTAATTATAAGCCATAATTAGTGATTAGTAGCCCTTTAATGGCCCAGGCACTCAGACTTTAAAAACCTTTGATGCTGTGAGGTTGGATTGTGGTTAATATGCTTGATGTGTCCTAGATCGTGTCAAATCTCTGCCGCCTGTTTGGTGATTACTTCCCCCAATCAATGGATTCCTCTGAGTGACTTATCAAGATGCCATCCTGTGAATTTTCCTAATGAAGGAATTCAAAACATCCAACTGAAGATGAAATTCATTAATGTTGTTTTGAAATTTGTGCATTGGCCTTGTAATGGAAATCCACAGGTTGTTTAACTTCATAAGTCAGATGATGATGTGAGGCTCTGACATAACTTTCACACAGCATTCTTTACTTTGATATGTTAAAACATACTTCAAGGTCTGACCTGTTCGGAAGCTGTATCTGCCATAATAAAAAAGGTTTATTATATAATGGAAACTGAATATCAATATATTGTAAAAATTGTCTCATCTCATTTACACGGTGTCATTATATGGAGGAATCATGTGACGTTCAAGCGTTTAATGGATTTCACTTTTGTTTCCAGGTGGCAGGTCTGTTCCGAGACCCCAGTATTGGAAACGCCATCAACATTGTGGTTGTTCGACTCATACTACTGGAGCAGGATGAGGTAAAATCATGCTTGTTTATGTCGAGGTTCTGTGTTTAATCTACAAAACCAGGGAATAAACTCCACAAAGGCACCGTCAACACACACGTAGGCGTGTGGTGATAATGTGATGACACTCACAGCAGGACTGTCCCGTTATCCATAGATCCGAGAGGGCGAGCTGTACTGTACAGGGATAGAGATTCTGTCACATAGCCCGGGGCAAGATCATGCAGGTTTTAAACACCAAACACAAAATCTATACCGAACGAGGAGCCAGCGCAAAGATGCCGGTAGAGGAGTGTTTGATGTTTGGATTCCGAATAATCTAAATACAAAAATGATAAGAAAGGGCCGACAAAGTATTTTAATGTCTGTGCTGTGATGTCAGTTCCACAAACATTTTAGGGATTATCTTGCTAATTCAAACACTGTAGGCAACCATTTTCGTAGATAAAAAGAATGGGTTATGTTGAACTGCTTGAGAAGCTCGAAGGAGCCTGAGTGTCACCATGTTCACTGTGACAGGCAGGTATTCTATGAATGAAAACCTGTTACTGCAGCGTGATGTTTACATTATGACTCATACTCGTCCCTGGCGGCAGTCAACACCACCAAACAGAACCCAAGTGTTTTCTGTTCTGTTCTCCACAGTAGCCGATAATAAGTCATAAGTGTGAATAAAGTACACAAACAGTGCTGAAGCTAATGAAAAATGTGATAAATGAAAATGCTTGAGGTGAATAATGTGATAAGACAGGCCTGTGTGTGTCACTACTTGTTTTTAACAAGCTTTTTATAAAAGGAAAAGCATATGGAAATAAAAACATGTCCATTTGTATCCAAACCAGCTGGAACAGTGTAGAAATGTAGTTCTATTAGGGTCGACACGGTGATGCTGTTACCTTAGGTTTTTCTGAATGAGTGCAGGAAGCAGACAGGGTGCAATTTACCTGAACCTGAAATAGAACCTGCATGTTTTTTCAGCCCCTGTCCACATGTTGTTCATTAGCCGCCATTTATTTCATTTGTTTGAATCATGTTCTCTTCCCTTGGCCTGAATGTGACACGTTGAGAACAGGATGACTTGAAGATTACACACCATGCTGACAACAGCCTGAGCAGCTTCTGTAAGTGGCAGAAGAAACTCAACATGAAAGGAGATGAACACCCGCTGCACCATGACGTATCCGTTCTGCTCACCAGGTAAAAATCTCCCCAATCTCTCTCTCTATCTCAATCGTACATAGTTATGACTTCAGAGAGAGTCAGTTTGAAGTTGTATTTCATCACATCTCACAGGAGCAGTTATTGATTTACTGATTTGGACGGTTGCAGAAAGAAAAATCAAAGCTGCACGCATCTGTATCAAAATTTTTGTTTTTTTAGTGCTTTGATGTCACCTTTACTGAATTAAAGGTAAACTCCACCAATTTTACACATGAAGGTGTGTTTACAGGTCTTGGGGAGTACGACTGCATACGTGAAACAAAGTAGTATAAAGCCTTTTGTGGCACCAGAGAAGGCTGCATGTCATCTGATTAACTGCCTCCAGTGTGAAAATAATGGAGACAATGAATGGGGGCAAGAATTGACTCCTCCTTCTTATTTATTTACCATATAGTCTTTTATAATGTTAATAACTAACTCTGATTGCTGTATCGTAGGCAACTGGCTGTGTTTCAGTATCTTGAAGACATTTCACCTTCCACCCAAGAGGCTCCTTCAGTTCTAACTAACTGGAGGTGATGGAGGACAGAGGACGATGTTAACTATACAGATTGTAAAGCCCACTGAGGCTGAGTGATCGTGATTTGGGGCTGTATGATAAAATGGATTTGATTTGATTTGAGTTGGCTTTAAACCTTGTGTGGGAGTGTCCTGACAGAGTCATTATGGAGAACTGTGAACTCTGAGTGTCAGTCAGTGCGTTTACATGACACTCAAGAAAACCAAATAACATGGTTAGTCCGACTATGATCGGATTTTTAAGATGCATGTATACATCTTAGTCTGACTAAAATTGGATCGGATTGGATTTGATCGGATTTCTCATAGCTGGATTAAAACACCTAGATTATTTGATTGATAGTCGCATTACTTGAGCATGTACACGTTCTGTCAGATCGGATCGGATTTTGCGTTTTGCGCGGGGTCAAGATTTTTTTTTCCAGGGCTGTGAGCCGGAAATAGAAGGACAGCGGCAACGGCGTCTTTCCTCCAAATTCATCGCAAGCAAGAGCGCCATTGTGCATCTAGTTTGTGTAATTATCATGTACACTATATACAAAATGTACAAAGATGAAGCTTCATCTTGCACCTCGTATGCCATCTTTCTCGAATGCCGAGGCAGTTTGTTGTTGCTGGTGACATAAAGAGGTCAGTCGGAGGTGGCTCTGTTACCACTAGTTGAAATTGGTACAGTGCTACCTGTTGTACCAGGGTATGACATGCTTCAGCCAATAATTCCATTTTCTCACCGGCATGTATACTCGGACAATTGCAGTTGTCCGATTGAGTAGCATAGTCGAACTATGGCTGTAATCTGACTAAGCTGTGCATGTAAACGTACTGAGAGCCTCAGGGCCACTTGTGGGTTGTTGACCCAATCGGCCTTGATGAGGATCACAAAGGCTAGGCGAGCCCAGGTGTGAACGGTTGTTCAGTTTACCTCCTCTGTTCAAAGATGGTTGTTCCAGTTTGACATAGATGGATTATTTTATTTAATTATTGATCATTAATAAACATCATATCACTTCAAACCTGCCAACACATTGAGGCAGAAACTCGTCCATCCTAAGGACAAACCACCCGGGCATCAGCAGAGTAAGGTAGTTTATGCTGTTCAATGCAGCCAGGACTGCACAGATTTGTACATTTGGGAGACAAAACAACCTCTCCACAAATGAATGGCACAACACAGGAGGACAACTTCTCTGGTCAAGACTCTGCTTTCCACTTACATCTGAAGGAGAAAATTAATTCTTCTGAAGACAACAATGAATACACCTTGGCCAGAGAAGACGGATGGTTTGAAAGAGGAGTAAAAGAATCTGTCTATGTCAAACTGGAATGACCTTCCGGTGGAGATGGCCTACGACATCACTTATCACTTATATCTTCTCCACAGACAGCTGAACAACCATTCACACCTGAGCTCACCTAGCCTTAGCAACCCTCAGGAAGGCCGGTTGGGTCAACTCAGAGCTTACACATGTCCTTAATGACTGTGTAAGGACACTCACACACAAAGTTTAAAGCCTGCAGCTCCGACAGTTAGTTTGAATAGAAGAAGCCTCTTGGATGAGAGTTGAAACATCTTCAACGCACTGAAACACGTCCAGTTGAATACGATACAGCAGTGGTTCTCAACTGGTGGGGCCCAGTTGGGGGGGAGCGGACACCCTCTGGGGGGGCGCGAGTAGGCTACAGGATGGGAGGGAAAAAAAAATCTAAAAAAAAAAATAAAAAAAATTCACGAAAATTCCCCCCATGTCGAAATGCAAGTGGTTGGACTATTATAACACACAAACAAATCATCCTTCTGGCGACCTTTTTTTGTCAAAAGCGACTACCGACAAATCTAGCGACTTTTACTGGTGTTATTGGAGACTTTTGTGGTGTTTGGAGACTCTGACTTGAAAGCACGTATCCCTCTGCAGTTACTGTGCTCAACGAGCAGCGGGTGCTGCCGTGAGTCCCTCCCCCGTCCAAAAGCAGTCACAGGCGGTCAGTCTCTCAGTAATTCGTGTAGCAGTCCAGCCTGCAGTCAGAGCAGAGAGGAGACACACAGCACTCCGCGTCCAGGCTGCAAATGCATCGCGGATGCGCATGGCCGCCACCGTTCCCGCCCTGGCTTACAGAGCGGGGTGTAAATATATTACCAAATAATAGCCAAATAATAACTAAATAATAACCGCAGGGTCCCCTTTAAACACCAGGTGCAGGTTTATATTTTGATAGATAACCGCCGGTTCCAAATAAATGCTGGGTCTAATTCATTTTTTTTTTTTAAATCAAGGAAGAAGACGTGACCACTGACACTGCACGTTTTTCTTCTTCGCCTTTTTCACATAAATATTGTGCTGCTTTCCGTCAGTCAGTATCACATTGATGATCGCCATGGCTCCGGTGCAGCAAAAAAATAAAAAGTACGACTTGAAATTCAAACTTTCTGTCGTAAAATATGCAGAGGAAAAGTCGGGAGAAGCAGCCGCTAGATGTTTCTCTGTCGACCCCAAGAGAGTGAGAGATTGGCGAAAAAATCTAACTGAGCTTCAGCGTCTGTCCGAGGAGGACAGCAACAGGGCCAGGCTGCCTGCTGGAGGGAGGAAGAAGGCGGAGGAGCTAGAGATAAACATGCGGGGATGAGTTATCAGTAAACGGGCACGCCACGAGAGAGTGTCCCGCAAAATGATCAGGGCGATGGAGAAACAAATGTACGCCACCGTGAGTGACAGCAGAGATGAGGAGTTTGCAACGGGTGCTGGTCGACAGGATCATTTCCTCCGCCGCAACAGCTTCACTTGCAGAAGGTTGCCAGAGAATTCACAGAGAAGCTGGCGAAGTTTGTGACGTTTTCATCCCGGATTTTTGTGAGGAAGGAATTAAACACCTGTCCCAAATAAACGCCTGGTCTGTTAAGTGACTGAAACAAATAAACGCCCCGGCTATGATTTGGTATTTTACGGTATGATAACTCTGCCGGCCGGGGAGAGAGAGACATGCATCGGCTCGGCCCACAGTGCTCAGCTGCAGACACAGCAGAGAGGTGACGAGACGCGACTCATCTTGCCAGAGAATTAACCGAGAAGCTGGCAAAGTTTGTGACATTTTCATCACGGATTTTGTGAGGAAGGAATTAAACGCCTGTCCCAAATAAACGCCTGGTCTGTTAAGTGACTGAAACAAATAAACGCCCCGGCTATAATTTGGTATTTTACGGTATGATAACTCTCCCAGCTGGGGAGAGAGACATGCATCGGCTCGGCCCACAGTGCTCAGCTGCAGACACATCAGAGAGGTGACGAGACGCGACTCATCATGACTGACAGGCATCAAGGCCACTCAGCGTTACCTTACCGACCCGCCCCCAGCTATTTCATTCACAAAAATAGGGCCCGTGGCAATTCTAGACAGCTGAGAGGAGGATAATTGGCTTGATTGTTTGAGTGAGAACATGCTGTACTGTTCATGTCTTGTCAAACTCAAGTCCATCGGATTCCACCCTGAATAAGAAATGTTCTGTATTTCTACAAGAACAGAGTGTTGGCCAGAAAATATTCCTTTCAGATTGTTGTATGTGTCCATCAATTTTCTGCTGTCCTTGGCAGTTGTCTGTGAACGCCGCGAGACATTACCTGCCTCACATCTACTCTATACAGGTCAGGTGGCAATGAGCAGCATGTTTGCAGAGCAGCAGCAGCAGCAGCAGCTTCTTATGGTCATTGAAACAATATATGGTGTTCCAATATATGTCGTATACAAAATGCGAGTCTGGATTTTGCACTTATACAACATGTACGTATATCACTGATAAACGATCAAATTCTTGTGAAAATTGCCAGCACAGACCTCAAAGGTTGGAGGTTGATTCAAAACAAGGCAGTAAAAAGACTGTTGATGGTATTTTATCACATCTTCTTTATCTCTGCAGCGAGTTTGCTCATTTCCCACAAAGCAAACTCAACACTGAGAGCAACTGTGCAGCAATGATGGAACAAATTAACTGTTTTAACACTCACACTCTCCAGCTGGTGTCTTTTAAATAGCATAAAACAATTGAGTTAAATGCCTTTAAAGCAGGAGCATTTATGTATTGTTCTGCATTTCTTTGCAAATGTACAACTGCACATACACCTAATGTATAATGTATGAAAAATTGTTTCCTTCAGTTCATTTGATCCTCGCAGCCATCTGGCAGCAGCAGGACTGATGTGTTTACAAATCTGCACCCTCTGATTTGATTTATGCCCCACTAGAGCACACGTCTGTCCACCGTGTTTACCTTTATGGCATCACATCTAAATGACAGCAGGCTGCTGCAGGATAACCCCACTGCTCCTCACATTCCACATGTCACTTGGTATTCTTGTTTTCTAAATGGCAGACAAGGATTACAGGGCTCTACAGTCCTGTGCATCACCGCCTTCTCCACAACTTTCTCTTATTAAAAAGTGGCGTTTCATGTTTTTTATTGAAGTGCATACCGCTGCAAACACCACTGTGTTGCTTTTTACAATATGATGTGGCCATTTATGACTTGAAATGCATTAGAATTGAAACGTTTCTGTCCTCATTGTATAAATTAAAGGAAATCCCAAACCAGCTGCCTCTGGCTGCAGATATCTGCTTCTCTGTGTTCACATCGTGTCTCTCTTGACACGGCAGATAACGATATGATTTCCTTAAGATCTTTCCCTTTGTTGAACTGTTTTCATGCCTCCCTGTGACACCACTCATGCCAAAGTGTATTTATAAATCACCACACACTTCTGTTTATATAGAGTTTTATAAAGAGTTCTAGTGCACACGTTTGAGCTTTATGCTGCAACACATACATGAACCAAAATAGCAGGTAGGAGTGGAGACGCCCGCGCAGTCCGTAACACACGTCTCGTTTTTTATTGAAAGCTGCTTGTGAGGTTGCACTTAGGCAAAGGGATGTGTTGAGCTAAATGCTAATGTCAGCATGCCAACATGCTCTCAATGACATTACGAGCATGTTAATTTAAATAAATGTAGGCTTGAGGAGGTGTGATGTAGCAAAAAAGAAAAGACTTGTGTAAAGTACCTCAAAATGGTACTTAAGAACAGTACTTTGTAAATTTAGTATGTAAATTTGTACGTCATCACTGGGTGTTTTAAAGTTTGACACTAAGATTTACATTTTAATTGCAAGACCAAATATCAGTAATTGGTCGTCGACAAAGTAATTGGAGCTTTTCACCTCCAATTACTTCGTCCATTCCATCTTCTAAGTGATTGCCAGTGTGCCGCTTGTCTTCTGTTTCCCTTCTAACCGATATTTAACTAACACTCCACTCTTCACAGGAAAGACATCTGTGCAGCCATCAACACGCCTTGTGAGACTCTGGGTCTGTCCCACGTGGCCGGCATGTGTCAGCCACATCGTAGCTGCAGTATTAGCGAGGACACGGGCCTCCCATTGGCCTTCACTGTAGCTCATGAGCTGGGACACAAGTAAGTGTTCAAAACACACACACACACACACACACACACACACACACACACACACATACATTATAGTGTTCTGTTTCATGTTCGCATTGTTAAATAATCAGCAGAAATATACTGATGATGTAACAATGTTTCACCATGTATACAGAATGCTACTGACTGTTTGCCAGCCTTCACCTGTCTGATCTTGCATGACAAGTGTTTAATGAACAATGATTACAACTGCTGATTCACCACTAAAGCTCCCTCCCCCTTAGCCAACGATGGTTGATTTTTCTGGCTGAACCGACTGTTGCTTGCAGATTTTCATCAGCTGATTTACCTGGAACACTTGTTGCTTTTTCATCCTAATTTATAATTCAGCTTCCTAATGACCTGCTTGAGGATTTTTTTTTTCCTCAAATGACTTCACCACAGACTGGGTAATTAAAGAACATTACATGGCATTTATACATAAGTAGTGTACATTCTCTGAAAGGAACAAAATTAACAACTCACAAAAATAAGCTAATCTCCAGACCTTGGTGAATCAGAGGAGCAGTGTGAAACCTCCCTAAGAAATTATATTTTCAATACTGTGTGGGTTTAATCCAATGGGGTTAAATTTAACAAATTAACCCAATAATTGTTATTCTAACTGGCTGATGACAACATTAGCATCTCCTGCTCTGATAAAGCTTCAGGGTTCTTTTTAAAGCTTTTTACAATGAACTATGTGATAAAATAGTCGATGTGTTTTATCTGCATGTCGAATAGTCAACAGGACTGACGAGCTGGAGTATATACAGTATTTTAGCCTCTTAAAAAAAGAAATGTGTTTACATTCAAGTGTATGCTGTATTTTTGGTGCTTTACATTTCTGTCAGACAGCCACTGAAAGTCTGACGTACGGTGGGGGAATGTAGTCCCAAAGGAAAGGAACATATTTGAATATATATAGTAGATAGATAGGTATAGAGTAATACCACATACATGTACAGAACAAAAGTCAATCAAACAAACAACCCGGCAGGCATGCTCTGCCTCCTACCCTCCATTGAACCGTCTGTATACATGCAGTTTGCAATTAAAATCACGTTCTGTTCAGACTGATTCAACCTGACTGCAATCAGTGTGTGGTTGATAACCTCGTTCTGTTTGTTCATCTTGATTGTTGTGGGCCAGCTAAGCTCGTTCTCCACTGTGTATGGTTGGCAGGTAGTAATCAATTCATGTTTGGTTTGTTTTTAGGGTTGCTGAATGCTTGAACAAGTTCTGGATTGACAGGAGTCCTTTGTGTATAGTCCTTTGAGTTGATGTGATTGCCCACCTCTTTTTCTTTCGTCTCCCTCCACCTCCTTCACCTGCCATAACTTTGTCCGTTCCACCTTCTAAGTGATTGCCAGTGTGTCGCTTGTCTCCTGTTTCCCTTCCAACCAATTTCTAACTAACACTCCGCTCTTCACAGGAAAGACATCTGTGCAGCCATCAACACGCCTTGTGAGACTCTGGGATTGACCAGAGTCCTCTGTGAATACCAAGCCGTCCTACTTGTACAGACAAATAAAAAATGAATTCACTGAGGCTCCGACAGTAGAATGACAGACTGAGGTTGTTTTCAGTGTTCAGAGGTGCTGTGGTACAGGAAGTTTAGATAACGAGAGAATAGACAGTGTAATTCCTAATGTACCCTTGAGCTTAGATTCTTGTTTTAACTTTGCTGCTCTTTTTATTCACAAATGAGGATAAACACAGTGACAATTATTTGTTTTTCCCTCCTGCCAACTTTAAATAACTCAGATCTTTGCAACTGGTACTGCAAAATAACTTCTTTTCTATTGAACATGAATCTGTTGATGGAATGTTGTTATCCAAGAAGTGAAATAGCATAGGGGTGAGGAAGATAGCTGGTTAGTTGCTAATTTGCTGTTTTGCATCTTCTATAGACTTCAATACTACTGTCAACACGGTCTGGCACCAAAGTAAGATTCTGTGACATAATGACCCTTCAGTCTTTTTTAGGTTCCTTGATTTTAACAAGGTAGAGGGTGACATCATCAACGCTCTCAACCTGAACTAGCAAGACTGTTAGCAGAAATGATAAAGATTGCGTGCATATTTGACCAGCTGTAGGCATAAATGTGAATTGAGAATAAACCCCAAACAACAAAATGAAACTTCTGCTTGTGTCTGGAAACAATAAACTCAGTCAAGGGCTGTTTCCAAATGTTATAAGACAGCTAAATAATGGCTAGCTAGCCTAGGCATCTGCATGCTACTGGAATCTTATTTTGCTTTTAGGGCAGTTGCATAGCATCAACACTTTTGTTCAAATTCAATAGAGACAGGCGTCACTTTACAGTATGACCAGTTACAAGAAGTAGATCTAAGCAGTACACACAGTTAACACCAAAGCATGATACGCCAACGTAATGACCCTTCCTATGTTGTTAGGTTCCTTGATTAAAGCTGCACTCTCTGCCTTAACAAACTAAATAATCAAACTGTCTTTGTTTTCATGACTGAATAAACAAACTGACCTTAAAGTGGAGTTCTAGGTTTTTAATTCACTTATCTTTAACTGGCAATTAGCAGCAATAAGCAGAAATGTTTTGAAAGGCACCAAATCAGCTTTAATTCTCACTGCAGTCGTTGTTGTTGCTGCAGATATGAAGCATCCATAAAGACACCCACGGCCTTTTCAGAAGCAGATGTCCAACGTGCAGGCAATTTGCAATTAAGAAGGCTCTGCTAACTCTCTCACTTGATTAACAACCTTTTGTTTACCTTCTCTTTCCTTAATCACAGCCTTTACAGATTGCTTTGATGGAATGACCTACATCACAATAAAGAATTGTAACATGTATTTGTTTGTTGTTGCACACTGTGGCTCTACTCTGAAGTCAGTACTTGTGCCTACTCACGCTCCCTCTGTGTGGGATGTGCTTTTATGTCACAGCTTTGGGATTCAGCATGATGGCAACGGTAATGACTGTGAACCCATTGGGAAACGACCTTTCGTCATGTCTCCACAGCTCCTGTACGGCACCTCCCTGCCCAGGTGGTCACGCTGCAGTCGCCAGTATATCACCCGCTTCCTCGAGTGAGTGCCACACATGATGTATGACTGAGGTTGTGTGTTAAAGGTTCAAGGTTGCATTTACCTGCATGTTTTTGAATGCATCCATTTAGAGGGTCTTAAAGGCATTGGAACACCACATACTCTGTCTATACTCTATATATAGTACACGTGTGGAGTAACAGACTATACATTGTCTTTAATTATGTCATGATATGTTACATGTCTTGTCATTTCCTGGTTTTAAAGGCTGCATATAAGTAAAATGTTGCTATTTCTTAACCTGTTCAGTTCTTTCTGTCAGCAAGCAGGTTCGTACATAATAACAAAATTTTTATTCTTGTGTGAACTGTTCCTTTAACTCATGTTGTGTGTGTGTGTGTGTGTGTGTGTGTGTGACCTGTACAGTCAGCTGCTCCTGTGACTCTAGCTTCATGTGTTGAATGTCTGCGTTGCTCCGGTTTCTGAGCTCCAAGCATCTGGAATTCATTTGGTGGGTGTTCAGCTACTTGACAGCATTGTAGCTTCTTGCCTCCATCATGGGGAAAGAAAAACAGGCCGTGGGCTGATATTTACACCCGCAGGAGTTTGCTACACAAAGGCCACTGGTTTGTGTGTCTTTGTGTGTGTGTGTGTGTGTGTGTGTGTGTGTGTGTGTGTGTGTGTGTGTGTGTGTTTGTGATTGGAGGTAATTAAAAAGGAGACAGGGAGAGCTGCCAGCACATTTTGATAACAGTTTGTTGTCATTTTGTCATTTTGTCTGTACCATTTCAAAAGCACATGTCCTCATAATATAGGAATATAACTATCTTATTATGTTCTACTGTGCGGCTGTGACTAACAGTCTCAGCTGATTTCTCTTTTCTAAGTTGTGACTGTTCCCTTCACTTCTCCTGTAGCAACTATAGAATTCAGCATTTGTGGACTTGTTAGTTAAATCTGCTGACTAACTAATGGATGCCGTTAAAACTGTTATCAAAGTCTAAAAATGGTCAAGCTTTCTCAAAAGCAGAAGCACCTTACACCTGTGTTCTGTATAATGGCCAGCAGGGGGCATCTCCACTGGTTTCATAAAGAAGATTGAATGTAAGCTTATAAGGAAATGACCCTACATCACACTTGACAGTTTCCTAATGAGTTTATTGTCTCAGTCTCTGGGTTCAAGTCTTCAACACAGCACCATGTTCATTTTGTAAGTTACGGTCCAATTTAGAGTAAAACAGATGATAAAGCTGTGTATGCTTTAGGCCATGGCTATGATTGATAAGTCGCTACCAAAGTGTGTCCCCATGTTTTCAGTCAGACCCAATCTTGATATAGACCCAATTCCAATCCTGTCCAAATACGTCTGCCCCCAAAAAACCAAAGACGTCGAAATGCTAAACTTGAGGCTAGTCCGTTAACCAAAGGGTGACATCACAGTTAGTTTACACTAGATAGTGACTCATGTTCCTGACACGTGATCTATCCGGTGTCATTTGGCACCAGCAACATGTGAAATTGTATCTTTTCAATTCTGACAAGCCTCAGCTGCACTGTGTGTTAGTAAGCAGGTGTTCGTATGCTAATAAGATAACATCAGCACGTTAGCATTATCAATGTTAGCAACCTCACAGAGCTGCCAGTGTGGCTAGAGACTCTTGTTTCCTGAAGCAGGTATGAGTTTATTACTTCTAATAACTTGCTTTTGAGTGAATGTAAATGACAATGAAATCAGATTTTTGGCAGACTGAGACACTAAAATGAGCAACCAGTGTCGACTGTGATTAAGAACAACCCGCTTACATTCTAATAACTGTTTGTAATAGTCTGAATGAAAACATGAAGAAAATTAGCCCATCTCTACATAAGAGCAAGAAATCTCTGTCTGTGTGTGTTTGTGTGTGCGTGTGTGTGTGTGTGTGTTTGTGTGTGTGTGTGTGTGTTTGTGTGTGTTCTCCCTGGATCGCCACCTTGCCATGGTGGAGAACCTTGTGTGTTCCAATGAACCTGAGAGCAAAGCCGTCTGGAGCTTCGGCTCCTGGTAGGGTCACCCATGGCGGTGAGGTTGAGGGGGAGGTTCCAGACAAAGCGCAATCCAAAGACCTCAACGGCGAATGTGGCAAAGGATGACAATGGACAATGTCACAACGACACTGAAGGCGGATGAAGGCTGCAACAGAGGGTGGTCTCCGGTCGTTGTGGATTTCCAAGCCATTAGAACCAGGCCCCCCGCTGTCAAAGACCGTGTGGTGGCTGCAGGCGCATCAGTCTCCCCACGTTAAAAGATGTGACGCACAGGCATCCTCCCAAAAGGGAACCCATCCACCTTACATCACGGATTAAATGGGCGACATGGAGAAACCTTGTCCATGATGGTGCTGCACTATAAAATGTAGAGCTCCACCACGCTGCAGAACACAAACGCAGACTCAGAAAGGAGAGAGCATCCACCAAACAGGCCCAGCCCAAACCCACCACCACTTTCACCTGCCCACACTGCACAAGAATAATCGGGTCCAGGATCGGCCTCTATGCTCATCTGAAGACCCACAAGGACCAAAAAGGAGGACAGTCATACTCGACTACGAGTGACCACCGATGATGATGGTGTCTGTGTGTGCCTCAAATATCTCTGCAGATCAGGATCAGACTGACCTGAGATTTTCAACATGGCTGCTGCGTGGTTTAAGGGTGTGCGACGTCGGATTTGTTTGGACTACAACAGCCTTCAAAATATACCAGTTTTTAAATCATGTTGATAGGCCAAGTAAAACCGGACTTATGATAAAAACAAGAACATTGCCGTCACGTTTGCTGCGCGTTTGGTGCAGGAAGAAAGGGTCAAGACGGGCTTCTCTCACGAAAGTATCCGCAAGCAGGAAGTGTTTGCAGGCAAAAAGACACGTTCCTATTGGTGGAAAAAGGCACCACACCAACCAATCACAAAATTATATGGCAAACCACATGATTTGGTTGCTGAGGGACAGGGGGAAGTTGTGGGAGGGACGGCGGTGAAAGAGTGACAGTGACGGTGATAGAGACAACGATAGTGATAGCGAGTTTTTGAGAGTTGAGAGATTTGTGACATTAAGCATGTTTGGAGAGTATAGTTAGAGTGTTATGCAGTGTTTGGTGAAGTGTGTTTAGTGTGTAGTTGAGTCAGTTTTTTGTTTAATGAGTCAAAATAATAAGGAGACGGCTGAATGTGGAGCAGGCATGAAGGAGCTGAGGGAGCCCTGAGCCTGAGGCATTGCCTGCATTTAAATGTAAATAGTTACATATAACTTTGTAAATTTCAAACACTTATGCATAAACTTAGCAAACAACAATTTATAATTGTATTATAAGTAATACAAATGGTTCTTTAAACATATTGTGGCATTTTACAGTAAAAAATCTAACTTTTTCCTACTCGGATTTTATGTTTTTTTGTGATTTTAGGTCCATTCAATGGACACAATCCAACACAATGGACTCCATTGTGTTAAAACAGTATGTCAAAATGAAAAAAATAACTGTACAGTCACACATGTGAGGTTGTGCTGAAAATAATGACACCAAACAAGGCAAGGTAAAAAGTAATTAAGGTGAAATGTAATGGCAAAATCAAAAATAGTCAAAAACAGCCAATTATACCCTTGAATATCGAATTTCACAACAAACCTAAATATCTCTGAAGTCCCACCTTCAAACACAGCCTCATTTGGCCATCTATGAAAGAGCTACTTAACCTCCCACTTTTCTATAGGAATGCATACTTCCTACGGGCAATGCACTAGTTCTCAGTAAAGAGACACGATGACGAGCTGGAACATAGACGCCTTTATGTATGTCTTCTCCTCTCTTTTGACCCCCACATCCGGCCAGCAAAATTCCAAATCTGCATTGATCATTTTACTCTCATGAGACTCTTGATATGAATCTCCACATCTCATTTCTCTGAATGCCAGTTTTCCCCCTGCACGTTGTATCTCTTCCACTGACTGCAGGACAAGGCTTCTATTGTTTTTTGGCTTCAGTCGTCCCGCGGGCCTCTGCTGCTCGCGCTGCTTCAGCACTTTGGTCCGTAGGTGTTATTTTATGTGGAATGTGGAAGGTCACATTGAGCTGAGTGGTTGAGATGTTATCACATAGATGGGCTACTCATAAACACCCAGCCACCCTTTAATGCAATTGAAATTCCTGAAAGGCCAAAGAGGCTTAGTGGTAAAAAACAGGAGAAAAAACTCATTTTCATGTTCAATTAGCTGCTACCTACAGAATCCACAGAGGCTGACATAAACAGCCACAGCCTGGACCAATCTCACACATAACAAAGCTCATATGACCAGAGCTTCATGATAACACATTTGCACTGATTCTAAATGAATTTTGTTGTGTAAGAATTAAGCATACACTTCAATTTGCATAAACATTTCCAGGAAAGCTGGCTTTCACTGAGGCTGCAGTAGAACCTAATTTGCCCTTGGAGCTGCCGTTCAGTCCTGAGGCACTCATGGAGAACATTTTAATTGCTGCTGTTCAATAGTCAGTGTGAGGTCATCTCGAGTTAATGATTTTGTTGTGCTCAACAGTCAGCCTTCATAACTTCAGAATTGATTTTTTTTACATCTTTAGGTGTATTCTAAGAGTATATTATATATGTGAAAAGGTAACGGTATCTACAGAGGTATCTTGGATATTTTAGCAAATGTTCTCATTGCCAAGACGTTGCTCAGCTATCTAAAATGTGTAAATTATACAGACCTTGCTCCTTAAAGCTGCTTTAGTCATATTTTTGTATTAACAATGGATGAAAAGAATGTGATTAAATGAAATGATGTAATGCGAAAGGGTTTGCTCATAGTGACAAACCCTCGGAAACATGAACACTGAGCTCTTTGGTTCCTCTCACTCTGTCCTAACTGCGTGCAGGCATCCGATCCAACGCTCCGCTCGCTGAATCTATTAAACATGCTCGCTGTTACATCATGAAAACACACCACGTACCTGTCATGTGCATGCTACAGATCAGATCGGAGACTTAAAGGGATATTGCAGGTCTTTTGATGTGTAAATACACATTTGCCAAGTCAAACTGAAAGAGATGAAGATATGTTTTCCTTCTTGATGCCTTTGACTGGTTGAAATGCACTAAATCACAGTAATCTGGTGCTTTTCTGTGACATACGCAAGACGTGTCTCCAGTTTGATGGATCAGTGAAAGTAAAACAAGGTTTGAGCAGTATTTTCCTGTCCGATTTAATCTTTTTATTTGCTGCTGTACAGGCATGATGGGGGAAAACATCCTGTGCAATTTTACACCTTGTTAGCAGCAACACAGCCCGCTGATTTGATTGCACAGTCATTACAGTGTGCAGCAGTGTAGCAGGTTTATTAGTGTGGTGTTTAACCCTGTGGTTTTTATGTCTCCTACACGCTATACTTATCTTTTTGTCAGATCTCATTAAAAAAACAAAACACCATCGCTTGGCCGGATCCTGAATTCATTGGTGCTCTCTTAACGTTCCTTTATGTTCATAACATCTGCACAATGAAGTTTGTTGGCTTCACTTTGCTCATCTTTGCCCACATGTGTGAAGTGCAGAAGGCCATAAACTCAGAGTTGGCCCTTCTGGAGCGTGACGGCTTTATCCAGACTTGTTTTTCCCCTTTCTCCTGCTCAGTGAAAACTCTGTACTGCTGCCTGTAAATCTGACTGCATGCTTACTGAGGAACCTAAGTATGATCTCCAACAGTTTTTCTATGATGTATTATCCTTTTCACTTTGACATTACAGAACATAACGACACTGGGGTCGACTGAAGCACATACATACATAACATAACATAATGCACACATGTTTCTTCATGTCCTTTATTTATCTGCCCGTGTTCTTTATTTTAAGCACATGATAACATAATGTAAAGGACATAGGTATCTTCTCAAGCAGCTGTATTTACACTGAGCTTTGGCAGTGCAGCTTTACATCTGCGTAGCCATATAAGGTCATGAATGCAATTAAAATGAATATCACAAAGCACAAATGTTTTTAATGACCATGGGCTCATCACAATCCCATCACAGTTCATTACGGAGATTTAAATGCCGGCGAATTCTCTAGTGACAGCAAAGTGATTAACGTGTAAGTCGGAGACAGTTTAAGAGACAGGTTAATGCCAGTGAATCAGACTTTCAGTGTAGAATCGTGGATTTATTGCACGGGTATAATGTTATGCTTGTCCTTTGTGCACTGTGAAGGATTAAGGGGGGATTCAGGGGTAGGATGGTCTTAATTATATTTACGTTAGTCATGAAAGTAAGAATCATTCATACCAACGGAAAATAATCTTGCAGTGTTTGCTAATATTAGGCCAGATTAGTTGACCAGGATGTATTTAACACGCGAGTAACAAATCAAAACATTGTGCCCTCGATGTTGTTTTCTTGCTTGTAATAAAGAATCATTTATATGTTTAATGAATATAAAATCAGACTTGATATGTCTCCTTGTGATAATATTTCCAAGTATCTCTCGTGTCCGTGCTGTTTTCTGGTGAGGAAAATTAAATCTAATCTCTTTTTATCATATTTAATCTGCAGGTTTTAATTAGAAAAAGGCGTTTAATGTTCTTTAGATTGAACATCAGATTGCTTCTGCCGCAGACGTTAACAAACAGTAAAGCAACATCACTGAATAGTGATTTGTAGTCCTGCTTGGTGCGGTTCCCAGGGGATGGAGACGCTGGTGTAGATGTTGGTCCTTCTAGACTGTTGGATGGATATCCATGAGATTTGGAAACGACCTTCATGCCTCCTTCAGAATTAATTGTGTTTACTTTCCCAATGTGCACAGCCGTTTTCAATAAAT
This sequence comes from Sparus aurata, assembly GCF_900880675.1. Classification (NCBI taxonomy): domain Eukaryota; kingdom Metazoa; phylum Chordata; class Actinopteri; order Spariformes; family Sparidae; genus Sparus; species Sparus aurata. The sequence continues at coordinate 7,007,854 of NC_044190.1, read as the reverse complement.
TTGTGCCGTGCCGCATATTTTTCACAGTCTGATTTACTACAGTACACTTCACTATGCTCATTTCTGTACAGTCATGATGCTCAGAAAATATATCATAACACAGTGAAATGTTTTCCTCGGCTTTAGTTCTGCTCTTGCTCAGTGAAACTCAAAATGTTTTTCATAAATTGTGATATTATAATCTTAAATGCTCAGTTTGTTGATGAACGTTATCGGCTATCCAGCTCATGGTCGCTCTCAGCGCTGTATCGTATTCAACTGGACATGTTTCAGTTTCCAAGATACAGGCTTTAAACTCTGTGTGGGAGTGTCCTTACAGAGTAATTAAGGAGACGTGTAAGCTCTGAGTTTCAGAGTTGTTAGCACCACTTCACCAAACCAGCCTTCATGAGGGTTGCTAAGGCTAGTTGAGCACAGGTGTGAATGGTTGTTCAGCTGTCTGGGGAGGAACTCAGTGCTGCATTGTAGGTGGGTGATAATAGAAGGATTCTTTTACTCCTCTTGAGTTCTTGTCTTTTTCTTCTTCTTCCTTTTTTTTCTCCGTTGCACAGAGGTCATTGTTGACATGTCGGTCCACTGCAGTTCCCTGCAGATCATTCTGTTGTCACACAATAAGGCAACATAATCAGCGTTTCTGAGATTGTCTGTTGCTGAAGATTCTTGTTGCACCATGGAAACTTAAAATGCATTACATTTGGGATAAAGTCCTGCCCATATGGAGTACAGAATGGGAGTTAAAATATATATTTATTTTGATAAAGAATTTTGCAGAATGATACCGTGAGATTAACACAGAGACCGTTATAAACTGTGCTCACCTGACTGTTTTCCATGTTTTTCTTTATCCTCCCCTCACAGTCGTGGCTGGGGCTGGTGTCTCGATGACGCCCCCGTGAAGGAGAAGCTGTCCTTAAACTCGGTTCTTCCTGGGGTTCTGTACAGCGCTGCCCATCAGTGTCAGCTGCAGTATGGCTCCGGGTCCCTGCTCTGCGATGACATGGATGTAAGACTCTCTAAGAAAACAAATACATCAAAACCTTGCAATACCTCATACAGTTGTATAGACAAAATGAAAGCTTCCTCCATTCTCCTTCTCTTCTTCACTGAACACGTTTGTCCTGTTCTGTGCTGTCTTGTGTTCTTTCTGCTTTTGATTTAAACTGAAATCCTCTCCCCAACCTCCTCCATTTTCCGTGATCCCATCATTTCCACAGTACAATGCTCTGGTGCAACCTTTACCATACCATTATTGTAGTAGATTGTTAAAGAAAAACACAGCTGCTATGTCTCTGTAATTTTGAATAATTGTTCATGCTTGCAATCAGTTACTACACACAGGCAGATAAAAAAGGGCGACATGTACGTCACCTTAGAGGTGAAACTCAGGGCAGCAACAGCCTCAAAGCGCCGGCCTCGCTGAACCGCTTGCGGCTGCTCTTTAAGCTCCTCTCTGTGAGTTTGTACTAATAACTGAAGGTGACTCAGACGAGTGTTCAACATTTTTATTAGCTCAGATGTGGTGTCTTCTGGAAGAGGCTGGAAGGACAGTAGGATGTTAATCCTCAGAGATCTTTGTGAGAAAATAAACCGGAAACAATGACAACAGTGAGGGTAAAGGGTGAACACAGTCTTCTCTCTTTGGAAATCCCTGTTGGAGACCGCATCCTTACAAAAACCAACATGATGGTTGACCAGTCGTGTTTGGATGGAAAAAAAAAGAAACTATGAAATCATAACAGTCAAAGCCTTTTGATAAGCCACAAGAATGGTGGCCTGAAGAAGCAATCGGAGTGAGTGTGTCATCAACATTTAAAGGATTCTGAAGGAATCCAGGACACACAGGTCGCCACTGCCAACCCCACTGTGCGTCGGCTAACTATTGTATTGCGTCTTCACACACGGTTTCATAATTGTAACCAAAACCTCACCCTGTTGAGTCTCTGGGTTGGTGTCCTACCAACCTGTTTTTCTGGAGGAAGTTGCATTTTGTCACTTTAAGTCTTGACATAGACCATTTTCTACATAACAGGTACTTTTACTTTTTATATTTTGGGAACATTAACACTTAAATAGTTTTATAAGGTTTTGAGTGCCGGCCTTTTGCTTAACAGAGTGTTTTCAAATTGTGGTGCTAGTGCTTTTATTAAAAGAATAGAGAAAATACAGAAATAGATATTACATTTTCAACACCCCCCTCCCTCCCCAGTATTTCCCTGCGGTAACGCTGTTGGTGCCACTGTTGCAAAGACATTAGGGACTTTAAGCAGAGTGAGGATAGAGGGACAACTAGGGCGTCAGCTAGGCGTTCAAACAGGTTGCCGTGGTAGTGGAGGAAAAATATCACAAAGCAACATTTAAATCTTACAACAGCTACTTCTACAAATACCTTCCAACACGTTGGACTACAATGTCATGAGGCGTCGGGACAGAATCATGCACTCAGTGTGGTGTGGTCAACCATCGCTGCTTAAAATTCCCAGTGTTAGCAACATGGCTAAGGCGAGCAACCTAGCTTCTGTCTAAAGCAAATATAACTATAGGAACCCTAATTCGACCTAGAAACACTGATCTTAATGCTACAGTATGAAAAGGAAGAGTAAAGGACTTGGTTGTATTCATGGACGCAGGAGTCTTGTTGTTTAACGGAGACACATATTAACACCGGAGCGCTCTCTATCAAGTGGATGACCTCACTGTTTGATCTCAGTTTCTGTCACTCTTCCTCTTCCTTTTCCTCTTACTCTTCGTTGCGTTGTCCATCAGTGGTTTCTTTATCTTTTTCAATGTTGAATTTACACCATTATTTCAGCTGTTCCACTGTAACCCGGGGATAGCAAGCAGGTAAAACCACACCTCCTGCTATTTTGGTTGTGCAATGGTTCAAGGGTTTCATGTGGGCTGTCGTGCGATTTTCATTTCTCTGAGTAAAATCCAGCCGGTTGGCAGGAGGTTTATATAGGGACCCGATCTATATGAGAACAGTGTCATTACACTGTACATTAAACTATTAACTTCAAAATGAGAGAAGTTAAAGCAAAGACAGTTGTCTGTCGCCAGTCTAAGTAAGGTTTTGTTGGCCTTTTGCTTGTAGTAGTCTATTTTGTGTGAATGTTGACTTTTCACTTAGGTGCACTATGTGATTTTCTACATCAGCAATTCACAACCATGATGACAACTTAAGAAGCTGAGTGTGACTTTTCAAATGATAAACTGCTGATGAGCAATATTATCAGGAAAGATCTTCATTGTGGTCCTATTCAGGAGAGGTAGGTCTGAATCTGAGCAGCTCCACGTGGCCAGACAAACCACCCTCCTGATTTAGCCCAGGAAACCTCCACCTCTTCATCAACCCTCGACTAATGACGTGAGCTGGATTTAAACTGTCTACATGAGCAAAGTGCACATCCTTCCCTGTAGCTGGAAGTGTGAAATATAGTTCAAGCAAGACACGAGGCAATTACAGCGACTGGTTTCAGAAGGATGTATAAGCAAATGATTAAGAAGGCTCGAACAAGTCTTAGTATTCAGGCCCACCGCTGAAGAATCCCATAGATTTGTGTGAGGGAGAGAATCGATGCAGACATATTTTCTGACACAGGGTTTTCACTCCTTTAGGGCAGCCTTTCCTGTGCCGTGTATGTTCGATTAAATCCTCTGAGCTTTCACAGCTGTGTGTTTGTTAGACTGCTTGTGTATTGTGGCTGGGAGCAGATATACAATGCAGACTAACAGGCCAGAGCAGCAACTGCAGCAAAAGACAGGACCGACAGAGACCACACACGCATTTTTCCACCAGCAACCAAGTGTCCTAATAAACACTGAGTGTAACAACGTGCACAAGTTTTACAAGCGAGCCCCCGGGATAGAAAAACAGTGGGATGCTCACAGATTTACAAAATCAACAGCCTGCTGCTCTGAAAATCTACAATTTTTTTTCAGTCCAGGCACATTGTTAAGAATGTTTAGCTTCTTTTTTATGCACGGTTACCAGCTGCCTGTGGTGTCTTGTAACAAAACATAATAATGTTAAGAATCAGTGTTTTCTCATCAGATTGCAGGGTGCGTGCCTCTAAGACTAAATGACTAATTTCTCCTACGTGAAATGTTGTTTTCTACAGTGCTGGAAGAACAGTTTGGCACCATTAGTTCATAGTAAGTAAAAGTACTAAAGTCGCACACACTGGATTTAAACCCTAACTTAAGTGACAGTACGCGAGGATTATCAGTTAAATGTATTAAAAGTAAAAGTACTCTTTGTGCAGGTAATGTTTTACTATTATATCTGATGTTTTTGGACTAATATTATTGTACATGTGTCATTTTGCCACTTTAGATGTTTAAGCTCATTCAAACTTAAACATATGTGTATATGTATATATATATGTGTGTATCTGATATACAGTGCCTTGCAAAAGTATTCACCCCCCTTGAACTTTTCCACATTTTGTCACGTTTTAACCACAAATGTAAATGTATTTTATTGGGATTTTATGTGATAGACCAACACAAACTTAGTCTGATTGGATGGAGAGTGTTTGTGAACTGCAATTTTCAAGTCTTGCCAGAGATTCTCATTTGGATTTAGGTCTGGACTTTGACTGTGCCATTCTAACACATGAATATGCTTTGATCTAAACCATTCCATTGTGACTCTGGCTGTATGTTCAGGCTCGTTGTCCTGCTGGAAGGTGAAACTCCGCCCCAGTCTCAAGTCTTTTGCAGACTCTGACAGGTTTTCTTCCAAGATTGTCCTGTATTTGGCTCCATTCATTTTTCCATCAACTCAGACCAGCTTCCCTGTCCCTGCTGAAGAAAAGCATCCCCACAGCATGGTGCTGCCACCACCATGTTTCACGGTGGGGATGGTGTGTTCAGGGTGATGTGCAGTGTTAGTTTTCTGCCACTCATAGCGTTTTGCATTTAGGCCAAAAATCAAGTCAATTTTGGTCTCATCTGACGAGAGCACTTTCCTCCACATGTTTGATGTGCCCCCCACATGGTTGTGTTTCAACAATGGCTCTCTTCTTGCCACTCTTCCATAAAGGCCTGATTTGTGGAGTGCATGACTAATAGTTGTCCTGTGGACAGATTCTCCCACCTGAGCTGGTGATCTCTGCAGCTCCTCCAGAGTTATCATGGGCCTCTTGGCTGCTTCTTTGATCAATGCTCTCCTTGCCCGTCAGTTTAGGTGGACGGCCATGTCTTGGTATGTTTGCAGTTGTGCCATACTCTTTCCATTTTCAGGTGATGGATTGAACAGTGCTCTGTGAGATGTTCAAAGCTTGGGATATTTTTTCATATCCTAATCATGGTTTAAACTTCTCCACAACTTTATCCCTGACCTGTCTGGTGTGTTCCTTGGGCTTCATGATGCAGTTTGTTCACTAATGTTCTCTAGCAAACCTCCGTCTTTCACAGAACAGCTGTATTTACACTGAGATTAGATTACACACAGGTGGACTCCATTTACTAATTAGGTGATTTCTGAGGGCAACTGGTTACACTGGATTGTATTTAAGGGTATCAGAGTAAAGGGGGGTTAATACTTCTGCAACACCGCACTTTTTTGTTTTTTATTTGTAAAAAAAATTTAAACCAAGTATTATTTTCCTTCCACTTCACTATTATGCATCACTTTGTGTTGGTCTATCACATTGAATCTCAATAAAATACATTAGCATTTGCAGTGAAAACTTGACAAAATGTGGAAAAGTTCAAGGGCGGGTGAATACTTTTGCAAGGCACTGTATTTAGCATATTTCTGGTTATTGGAATCAGTGATTTTTTTTGTTTTTCTATTTGCTGATCAAATGAATTAATTTAAAAATGCAGTACTTTGGTTCTGATGCAGCGTTTGAGAAACATGGAGCATTGAAGGGTAAGAAACAGTGTAGTCTGTAGGGTAACTAGTAACTACAGCTGTCAGACAATGCAGTGGGGTGGAAGTAGAAAGTGGAAATGCTGAAGTAAAATACAAGTAACTTAAAATTGCACTCAAGTACAGTACTTTCCGTTACTGATCACAAGCAATATTTAAAACTGTAATCTGCAAAGTTACTATCAACTAATGCTTTCAAACAAATGTAGTGAAGTAGAAAGTCTGAAATGTAGTGGAGTAGAAGTATAGAAGCAGAAGCAACGTTCCACAGCTGGTTTTCCATATCAGTGATCCACCATGAAAGTGCAGGAAGGCACAAAATACTGTGTAGTGGACAAGTTCAAAGTAACAACACGCAACAGAAACACCTTTTCTTTATGTGTGATCTCTTTCTGAACAAAACTGCTCAAAACTTATACTTCAACCTTTTTTGTTTTTTTTTTTACTTTTTTAGTTTTTTAACTGGATCCTACTTCAATTCAGTTTTTTTGCAAAACCTCCTCCTTATTCAGCTGTTGTCGTTTTTGCCGTCGTTGTTGTTGACTTCATAGTTTCTTACATTTCTGGTCAGGCTGTTGTTCCATGCTGGAGATAATACTTCTTTTGTCAACAGAACACGTGCAGCACATCTATGAGTGTTGTTCGAGGTCTAGCTTGTGAATTGTGACCTATCATCCAAGTGCAGCATTGTCACACAAGGCATGTGTTTGCTTCTTGTGCTTCCTAAACAGTCGTACAGCCGTGTGGATGTGTGCTTATAGAAGGGCTGCAGTTTGTCGAAACAGTGGAGATGCCTGCAGTGTCCTTAGTTAGAGGAATTATATAAGCTGCTCAATACTTGGTCGGTTTGGGTATTTGGGAATGTTTCTCTATTGATCTGTCTGTTTATTGTGTGAGATGCAGCCAGCAGAGGAGGCTGTCAGGTCCTGATAAATCTCCTTGCATGGGCTCAGGTAGCCATCTGGAAAGCCAAGGAGACTCAGATCCAGGTTGTGACTCAGATCTGCTCTTTTTAGAAGCACCAGTCTTTCAAAGCTGCTGTGGAGTTTAATGTTCAGTCACTGAGACCTTTCCGTTTCAGTTAACCTCTACATTGAGAATCAATACTGTATGTCTCCCTAACATCTCTGCTCTCTTCCTTAATCTTTGTCTGCGCTTGCAAGGGGCAGGATATCACTTGAGAGAAGCTATATATTGCTCAAAAATTGCATTCTGAAAGTTCAAATGCTAAAATAGTTTGCATCTCAAAAATCATCTTTATCCCCATGCTGATGAATTTGACTAAAATGGAAAATGTCCTCCACACAATCATCACAAATGTCAAACAACAGCAGCAGAAATAGGCTTAGCCTGTCAGAATCATCAGCCAGGGGCTGTTTTATATGCAGCACATTGACCTTTGGTATTATCAGTCTTCACACACACAGATTTTACTCCTGTTGGTAATGAACATCTCCTTATTGGTCTGCTGATTCAGAATTGCCAAGGCTGTCACCAAACATACTGCATTCTATCACACAAAGCAAGAAACAGGCAGAGTGAGGGTACGCTTCAGCCATCAGTATTAATGATACTTGAACTCTGTATTGACAGATGAGAACATAAACAAATGAACATGTACAATGCACGTATATGAACTACATGAAAGTTTCAAGATGGAGTATTCACCAAACTCTGCTCTCGTTTATTTTGGGTCAAATTCATTATGCAGTGTATGCACTGCATGTCTGAGTGGGGAACAGAGTATGCACCATTTTTGCTTCCATACTTAGAATGCCTTGGGGAAATAAGTGTATGTTTGAAAAGCAGGCAAGCAGGTTGAGGTAATACATTGATCTCTCTCTGCTTTCCCAGAATGTATGCAGCACTCTGTGGTGCACTGTGGGAACGACCTGCCACTCAAAGCTGGACGGGGCTGTGGATGGAACCAGTTGTGGTCCGGACAAGGTGAGTCTTGCGTTGCATGAGCATAAGAGACATGGGGGTTGTGATGAGAATCCAGATTCTGTACTTGACAGCTGCAGTGGTTGATTTCCAGAGGGGTCAGGGAGACTCATGGGAGTCTTTGCAGTTTCCCTCAGGGGGGTCAACGTGCAGAAACAGGACTCTGACAGACCCCGACCCTGCAAAAATGTTGGGATTAGATCGGTGTCTGACCTTTTTGCCTGGTTTTGTTTCTTTAATCTTAGAAGTAGCACTGAAATAGATTTCACTCATGTAGCCTTCATTTATACAGCATGGCCCAATGACAGCAAACAGGTGCTCGTGTACACAGGACAATACAGACCAAAAATCTGTGCATATACAGTATAATCTACATATAATGAACATATTATTTAACAAAAACAAAAACTGATGTTTCCCGTACTGCCCAGTGCTGCAGCACCTCTGTTCACCCTCTGTCTGATGTTTTATGAAACTGCTTAATATATAAATATCAGTGTTTCCCACAGAATCAGATTTTAATTGTGGCGGTGGCTGTCCTGCTGGGTGCCATAGAGCATGGGCACTCGAGACTTCCGCCAACTGAGTCGTCTAATTTCCAGTTAGCGCCGAGCTAACTTGGATGGGGATAAAACATAATTGGGTGGCTCTTCTAGACTCTCCATTTTATTAAAGTGAATGGCCCAAATTCTGACAATTAAACAAGTCATTTTGTGGGATTGTGAGGCTTTTATAACCATTATACAGATGCGTCTTTCACAATGTTAGCTTGTGGGAAAAAGTCCCCAGTGCATCACATGAAGATGTAATCACACGGCTTGGCCACGACAAAAAACGGCTTCAAGGCCTGGAGCTCTTTGTTGGGGCTTGATCTGGACGATGAGGCCAGCCGTCTTCTTTGCAGAGGAAGTTATGTCAAGCCAACTGCGTTATATAGTCCTCCTCCTCTTCTTCATTGGTTTTACCAGCGGACTCAAAACCACAGTGCCATCCACTGTATCAGAGTATATAACATCATGCTATTCACTGACGGGGGGCTGTCTTGAGTGAGCGAGAACGGGACGCAGCTCCAAAAATAGAAAATCAATATGTGGCAGCCAATATTGATATTGTGGCGGATAGCCACAAATAAATGAATGTGTGGGAAACAATGAATATATAACATACACAACCTTAAAATTAGTGAAAGGTATCAGCTGGTCCAACCCTTCAGGCTGAATGAAATTGTTCACCTTATGTTAAGCATAAAGTTTAAGAGCCGGTTTCCAGTCTTAGTATTGGTATGGTGATTTTCAAGGACCAAATAATCCTGTGGGGACATATTGCACCACATAGGCCTACTGTTTTAATTTGTTTACATGTGGCAGACCCTGCAACGATCAATCAGTGTTCTGGGACCAACAGCTTGTTTATTCACTTATGGAAAAAATGAATACGTCTGAGTTTGTATCATTACCTCATTGATATTGTGAATGTTAAAATCCTTACCTTTAACAGGAAGACTAATTTAACTACAAATAAACTAATTAAAGAGTTAGCGTTCGTTATAAGTAATAGCACCGCTCTTCATTCTCCTGAAACGTCAGAGGTAGACTTTCATTATATATAACTGCAGGAAACCAGGGTTTTAAAAATCACTGAGCCGATATGCAGGAGTAGAAAAAAAAGAGAAAAAGAAATTAATCCAGGATATGGTTTAACAATGAAATGTACACAACAAATCATGTCTTTGAAAGTGAAAAGAAAGAATCTACATGTGACATTTAGAGACATGTGCTGTATCAAAATACGGACAATAGAAAAAGATGAAGCTATATGTTAGCGTGCCTTTAATGATGTAAAATGTGCTCTCTTGTTTTACCAGTGGTGTCTCAGTGGAGAGTGTGTCAAAGCTGGATACGAGCCAGCGAGTGTAAATGGTGGCTGGGCATCATGGAGCGATTGGTCGGCCTGTTCGAGGACGTGTGGGTCCGGAGTCCAGAGCGCCCACAGAGACTGTGATAACCCAATGTAAGATTTACCTCTCAGCACAAAACACTTACATTTAAATTGAAGTGAATCTGAAATGTACCTCGTCTTGACAAGAAGAAAAAACATCTTATTAACAGTTAGTAATTGAAAATATCCTCATGCTGTGTGATGTAGTGAAGTCGATCAGGTGCACATGGAGAGATGAACCTTCTTTGGGAAAAACATGGACAGATAATGATTGACGTTTGCAAAATGAGAGGAGCATCAGGTGGTAACTTAATTCACACATTGGATCTACCTGTCGCCTGCCGTCAAGAGGCCACAGAATCTATGATGTAATCTGCTACTGTACTCTTCATAAGTTTCACTTTTCACCTTTAACATGTGGGATGTTGCTCACAGAATGTTATCTTGTAATCTTAGCATCGTACCATTTTAATATCATGAACAAAGTTAAGATAGTGGCTCAAATAGATATCTCTTTCAGTCAAACAGGCTCACTGAGAGAACAAGCTTTATATTCACATACATACATCATACAACAATCACAGAGCAGTCAGAGGAAAGACATCAGCACAGCTCCAAGTTTATTGTGGATTTAACAGCTAGTTTTCCATTCTCAGTGTTAATACGTTGATTTCTACACACCAGACAGCCTTTGGACCTGATGCAGTGTGAACTTGATCTACAGTTATTGTGACATGCGAGATAAGCAGGTAGATTACTCAGGTAGTTGTTCCAAATATCAGAAATATCGGTGCTGAAATATCCAAATATGTTTTACCGTCTTACAGTCCGAAACACAGAGGGAGGTATTGTCTGGGAGAGCGACGGAGGTACAAGATCTGTCACACTGCAGCGTGTCTCCATGAGCTGCCCACCTTCAGAGACCTCCAGTGCAGTCACTTCAACACAATGCCGTACAAGGGCAAGCTCTATAAGTGGGAAGCAGTCGTCAGCAGAGGTGAGCTGCATATTTATTTCCTCATGCCTATAGTGCCATTAATGCATCTAGAATATTTTTGGTGCGAGTTGCTGGGATGTGGACAATCACAGCTAGATGGCACTTAGCTCGTGCTGCTCAAAGCACCACAAATAAACGTTTGGAAAACTCAGCAGCAAGTCTCTTTACAGAAATCATAATCACTGTTTTCTTTAAATCTGAAATACCCCAGCAACCATATCACTGTGCAGAGGGAAGGTGCGTTTACTCATGAATGGAGGACGCCTGTAATGTTTATGAGTCACTCGTTCATGAGTAGGTGCATGTTTCCTTCTGTGCAGTGACACGGAGAGAAAATAGTTCCTACATGAAACAGTAGCAAAAAATCTAGATGGATAAATAGCACTATAGGTAATGACGGATGGTTAATTGATTTTGGGGTTAACTGTCCCTTTTAACTAGATACAGGCTGTGACAGGCAAACTTAAAGAGAATACCTTTTGCTGCTATTGCTCAGAGTTCAGCTCTCTCAAACCTTTGTTCCCTCTTTCCTTTGGGTCTCTGATTTCTTCTAGTGAGTCCATGTGAACTGCACTGCCGTCCTGTAAACGAACATTTCTCTGAGAAGATGCGGGATGCCGTCACCGACGGGACGCCATGCTACGAAGGCAACAAAAGCAGAGACATGTGCATCAACGGCATCTGTCAGGTATCAACAATGTTCCCACTATTCTATCACTGTGTTGTCTTTGTTGTCTCCTCGTATGTTTCCTGTCCTGAACACAAAACTCATCGATTATTCCACACTTGTATCCGTAAGGGAAATTCTGCTTGCATATCTCTGCATCATTTCACTGCACCACTGCCTTATTAGCGATGCAGTGTATTGAGTTGACTCTCACTTTGTTTTCACTTCAGGTGAGTCTCGTACATTTGACATTCTGAATAAAAATGAGCTTATCGATAGGGCAAACGGCGTGGCTGTTATCTGCCTGTTCTTGCCTATCACCCCGGGCCAAAATGCCAGTCACTGATACCGACACTGTTTGGATACCGAGTGGACAGCATCATAGACTCTGGGCTCTGATTTCATGACATTTTGTGACATTTTTGTCAGGCAGCCACATTTTCCATCTTACCTGCCCCATTTTTGTGTTTCCAGTGATCCCTGTAATACAAAAAGGCTAAACCTGTGTTTGACAGAAGCCTTGCAACTACTTTTTTATGCCGTTATCTGAAGATGATGAGTTATTAATTTGGTAATATCTGGATAATAAACAACTTTGTTGGGATAGCGAGATCATTTATCATGAGAAAACAGTTCTCTGCTGTTGCATAATGTCTGTTATCTAATCTTGCTTTTCAATAACTGTCAGGTTTTTTCTTGATGATGTCTTGTGGACTTTATGTACAGAATGTAGGCTGTGACTATGTGATTGGGTCTAACGCTGTGGAGGACCGCTGTGGGGTGTGTAACGGAAACAGCTCCACCTGCACGACTGTGAGGAGAACGTTTGAGGAGAGCGAAGGACTTGGTAAGTCTCTGACTTGGTAAGTCTCTGACTTGGATCAGCAGCAGCAGGCTTTAATAAGGTTTAGTAGCATGACATAGTTAGGATAGAAAGTAACAATACATAGAAATCTGGTGACCTTGTATTTTTAACTTGCATTAAATGTCCTCCAGGTTATGTAGACATCGGACTGATCCCAGAGGGAGCATGGGACATTCGCATTGAGGAGGTGGCTGAAGCTGGGAACTTCCTGGCGCTACGAAGTGACAACCCCAACAAGTATTTTCTGAACGGCGGCTGGACGATTCAGTGGAATGGAGAGTACAAGGCAGCAGGGACAGTGTTCACCTACGAGAGGACGGGGCACCTGGAGAATCTGACGTCTCCAGGGCCCACTATGGAACCACTGTGGATTCAGGTATGACTGACCGACCCACTGACCCACTGACCCACTGACGGATGGATTGATGGATCTGTATTTCAAACATGTAAAAATGAAAAAAACAACAACAAAAAAAACAGTGTAACAAAAGCTTTCAAACAAAACAAGCTTAATTAAAACCTTAATTAAGGTTAACAAAGTTCTAGTTTTGGCTCCTTACCTATAACAAGCTCCTCCCACAATGTCGTATATTCTGATATCTAGTGGTGGAAAATAACTAAATGCATTTACTGAAGTACTTTTTGAAGTACTGAAGTACAATTTTTTTAACTGCCCTGTTTTACTACATTTGTTTGAAATCTTCAGTTACTAGCTACTTTGCAGAATGAAAATATAATCAGAACAGAAAAAATCGATACATTTATTTGATCTTCAAGGTGAAAACCAATCTAAATATAAACTATATAAAGAAGTTAAACCACCTTCATCAGTGTCAGCACATAGATAATGCCTGTCTTTTTAAATGTGCCCTTGTGCATGTAAAAGATCTTGAAAGTTAGAAAGGTCAAACTAGAACAGTTTCAGACAGAATGAAATAAAACTAATTTGAACCTGAACATAATATGTCTCCTTTAATGCAGGAAAAAACAAATTGTTTCATATATATAACCTTATTTTTTCAGTGAAGACTCCCAGTAGAGAAGGAAAATAACCAAAAGCACTCAGTGCAGCTTCAGTTTGAGACTCTACTGTTCTACCGCTGCGGTTGTTCATCAAACTGCTCTCTCAGTTGAAGCTGTTGCTTTTTAATCCTTTCTTCATTGTTGCCCACAGAAACAGGACAAAAGAGATTTTTAGTTTGTGAGTTAGTTCCTGGGGATATTTTGCCAGAAGGGCTGATAGTTTTTCTTGATATATTTCAGAATTTGTCAGAAATTGTCTTTTGTGTTACAGCTTCTCTTTCAGGAGACCAATCCAGGTGTGCGGTACGAGTACACAATCAGTCAAAATGTTTCTGAGGACAACAGTTTGCCTGCGTCAGGATACTTCTGGAAATACGGCTCATGGACTGAGTGCAGTGTTACCTGTGGGACAGGTGAGAGAAGCAAGTTAAAATCTGTTGGACCTCAGTGTTGGGTAGTGACAGAATACATGTAATCTGGATTGCGAAATCAGGATACAAAAAATGAATATAGATAAAATAGATTACAGCCCAGCCCAGTACATTTGAGAAAGTCTTAAATTACATTTCATTGCAACAAAAACGATTACATTTGTGATTACTTCTTTGAAATACAACCTTTTTGTGGTACACAAATATTTGTGGCTGCGTCTATTTTTTGAATATATGTTATATATATATTACTCCGTCGTGAGTAAGTGTCCACACTCAGTCTGAGCTGGTGCTCTCTTATCTCTCTTTTCATTAGATCAAGGTCTATTCTGAGCTGGGTGATGAATCTCAGAGATCAATTTGTGCCTCACAGTGTGAATGAAATGAAAAAATGCCTCGTACTGCTGGACGAATGTGATTCGAAGGCTTGTCCCCCTGGATGAGACCAAGATTAGACCAATCAAACTAGCATTCAATACGGTGCGTTCAAAGACATTTTCAAAGACGATATGACAGGTGGAACTTGTTGAATCACTCGCAGTGTTATCGAGCACACTCAACTGGTGTCTTTGACTTGTACTCTGATGACCAGCTTTCCTTATTGGCTGATTGCTGACATAAATGTAACTGCACTTATTCAGTTTAATATTTGGAATGCCCCCCAGTTGCAGTTTTCATTTTCTTTTTTTTTTTTTTATTTACAATTTTTATTCGATGCAAGGTACAGTACACATTTGAAGGATCCAGTACACTTGTTAAAGGAAGTAAATGTTTGTCAAAAGAACAAAGTCAAACATTGGCGTATTGAGTGTTGTCAGAACCTCACAGAACAATTTATCACTCTCAAAAGTAGAGAACGGTTTTACTACTCCACTTAAACCACAGCCTAACTGAAGAGCGGGTACGACATGTTAGGTACCACGATGAACACACCTGTGATACACAGGTGAAAACCAATTGTTTTTGTTTTTGTCCCCCCCCACCCCCCTTTTTCTTAAGCCAAAAAGACAGAAACAAAAATCCAGTAGACATTTGGTAGTCACTTTCCAGCCACTTTTTTTAACCCCCTAAACAAAAACAAAAATATTTAGCTAAGATATAGCATAATACCAGCAATGAGAAAAATAAAAATAAAAAAAAATATATAAATGAAAATAAAAGACAATCATAATCTTACAAATATGATTTTTACCCTTTTTCTTTTTAAAACCAAAACGACAGAAACAAAACCCAGACAGTTGACATTTGGTAGTCACATGTCTAATACTGTATTATTAACTCTGTAGTGCTTTTTCTTTTCTTTTTTAAATTACCCCCTAACAATAAATTATTAGTTAAGATATGGCACAATACCAGCAAGGGAAAAATAATAATAGTAATAAAGAGATAACCTTAATCATCCAGATATAATTTATTTTTTTTATTTATTTTTTTTCCCTTTTTTCCCCCTCTTCCCCTCCCTCCTTTCTGAAAGAGGGAAGGGATGGGTAATAGTTAACTTCAATAGAACAGAAGAACATAAGAACTGGGATGTATATTAGATAAACACAAGTTGATTAGAGAATATCAACACATATGGGAGATTGAACTAGCAGTAGTAGGCCTATATTCTTTTTGTGTGTTCAGATAAGGAAAAACCCCAATGTTTTGTTGTTTAATAAGGATCAGTCTGTTGTGTCTCTTTGGTTAGGTCGTCTTTTTTCAACAAAGGAGATCCACTTTGACCATATTTTATTAAATCTGACCATCTGTAGATTAAGTGAGTGTGTGATTTTTTCCATTCGAAATATGTCGTCAATCGTGTCCATCCATTCTCTCACTGTAGGAGGTTCGGGGTGCAGCCAGTGTCTAGTGATATTTTTCTTAGCTACAGTTACCATGATTATAAAAAGATATCTATTAGTGTTTCCAGTAATAAAATCTGATTTGCCTAAGATAAAGGTTTCAAATTGGTTGGGTATCTTTATATGAAATATCTCCTCCATTGTTTTATGAACCTCTGACCAAAAATTCTGCAATCCGGGGCATTTCCAAAATATATGCCAATGATTTGCATCTCGACCTCCACATCCTCTCCAGCATATGGGGTCTTTCCCTGTGTAATGAATTTTCCTCTTTGGAGTAGTAAAAAATCTTATCAAACGCTTCCACGCAAATTCCCTCCATGTGTGTGCACTTGTGCATCTCCACAGAATTTCGCAATAGTTAAGCCATTCTTCTTTGGTTATATCAAGTTGTCCTTCTTTTTCCCTTTTATTTTTTATATATTCTGTAGTGTGTGTTTTTTTTGTTAGGAGGCCTCTGTACAACCTTGAGATGGCGCCTTTAATTGATTCGTTTGAGTATGACCTCAAGAATTCTTTTAATATTGCATCTTCCATGTCTACGGGGAGTGTTTTGTTGCATTTATCAAAATAATTACAAAGTTGCAAGAATCTGTAAAAGTCCTGCTGTTCTAAGGAGAATTCTCTCCTTAGCGTTTGGAAGTCTTTTAGTATTCCTTTATTTGTAAGTGAGTAGAATGTTGAGATCCCTATGCTTGTCCAGGTTTTAAATCTGGGGTCTAATTGGTTTGGTTTGAAGTCAGGATCATATGCGATCCATCTGATGATCCATAATTTATCCAGTAATTTATAATCTGTTTTGATTGTGTTCCAGATTTTAAGTTGGAACTTCAGCCATGGGTTTTTTAGTTTACTTATTGTTTGTTTTATTTCCCTATTACCTAACACTGCTTGTATTGGGGAATCCTTAATTAAGGTCTTTTCTATATCCTTCCATCTTGCGCTATATTCCTGATTACATAAATTTAATAATGGCCTGATCTGAGTTGAGTAAAAGTAATTTCTTAAATGTGGGACTGCCGTTCCACCCTCTTTTTTGGGAAGTTGCAACGTTTTAAATCTTACTCTCGTTTTTTATCCTTGCCAGATGAATCTCGAGAGAGTTTTGTCCCACTCATTAAATTGTTGGGAATTAATTTCGATGGGGAGAGCTTGAAACAAATACAAAATCCTAGGAAGGATGTTCATTTTAATTGATTCTATTCTTTGTGTTAAACTCATAAATGGATTTGAGTTCCATCTTGCAATATCTGCTTTTATTATTTATTTTTGTTTATAAGTGGGTCATAGTTTATTTTTTTAGTTGTGGTTATATCTTTTGGTAATAATATTCCAAGATATTTTATTGCTTCTTGGTCCCATGCAGTTTTCATTTTCACGTCTAGAGCCCATGTTGTGTAAATAGTGAATGTACGATCTGGGGCATGATGATTGTGAAATGGCGGGGCAGAGTGTCCAGCAGCCGAGTATCACATTCCTGTCCCTCTGTGAAGACGAGTGCCACTGGCTAATATGTGTAGGTCCTGGAGTGAGGTCTTTATACCTGTTTGTACTGTAAGAGGTGACAGTCTGATAGTGTAGCCCCCCTCAGTTTCAGTAATTCATACATACATACATACAAGGACACTTCAACATGCATACCAGGAGAATCAAACCGGCAACCTTCCGATATCAAGACGCTGACTCTACCCGTGAGTCACAGCCGCCGTGAGTACAGAAGAAGTTTAGCTTTGGGGGTCGAAAAGAAGCACATGTGAAGGGACTGAGTAAACACAGAGGACAAAGATGGAGACTGTTGGCCTTGCTGGTTTGTTCTTCTAGCTTTCATAAATGAAAAATATAAAATGTTCGAAGATGGAGGTGCAGAGGTCAACTGCAGCTGTTACCTCTGCAAACACAGCAGGAGGTCAGTTGACGTCAACAGAATGAGGAGGCCAACATCTCTGAAATCTGATGAGCAAAAATAAATTGATGCTGCAGACGACGGGCCTCATCGTTCTGTATCCCCTGATTTGGACATTTTTTTTGTTTTAATGAATACTGTACACAAATTTAAGGACCACTATGTAGTTTTTGAGGGAGACATTTTATTCAGAAGAGGAAGATGATTTTTTTTTACGCCTAAACAAACTCTCTTTGTTTTCATGACTGAATAAACAAACTGTTTATACTGTTTAATTTTGTTTTTATGTGGCGGACGCTGGCACCTTTCCATCTTCAAACAGTGTTCTGGGACCTTATTTTCATTCAGTAATGGAAAAGATAAATATTTCAATATATTTAATATAATAGTTTGTATTATTACCTCATTAATATTGTAAATATTTGTCTCCCCCCAAAACTACATAGTGCCCCTTTAATATAAACTTCTACACCGGATGTCAGCTGTCCTGATTCCAAGATTATCCTGATGAAAATATTATCAGAAATTATTTAGGTGCCAATAACAGAGAAGAAGCAAACGTGAAACAACAAATAGTGTGCTGCTGTTCACTCCGGCAGTGATGTGGAGGACGTGTCACCTCGTGCCTCTTTTAAATAAAAGCCTTATGTTTATGGTGGGCAGCATAACGGCTACTTGCTTTGCTCAAGCATGTGTATAATTTAACATAATCTGCGGCTTCATTTTCTATCTATTCTGTTAATGTGTCCTTGGGTCCCTTGGAAGGCGCTTCATAAAACCAGGATATTATTATTAATGTCGAGGCTCTTTGTACCACTTTAAATTCAGCACATCAATTGACAAAACCTGCATTAAATATAAATATCTCAAACATTGTTTATTCCAGTAGTTGTTGAATTTAGACAAAAACATCATGTAATCTACAAACATGGCTTTGATTGTTTTTCCTTTTTTTCCTTTTGTCTCCACCTAACTCTCAGTCTTAACATAGCTGGCCTGTTTTTTTCGAGAGGACTTTGAAGGTGTAAATTAGCTAACAGATTTGCATTGTGGCCCTGATCTGAGGCTGCAGCGAGGTTGTCTCCAGATGGATATACCCCCCACGGGGGTGAGAGTAATAATAGAAGGAGCCATCACAGGTGGAGTTGAATCTGTCAGAGCCGTAGGAGACGAGTCCTTTTGTGTACTGCAGCCTGACACATCGATGTTTGACTGTACAGAAAGATACAGAAGTATATTTCTGTCTGTCTAGAGGGGCTGCAGCCATTATTTTCATAATCATTTATCTTCAGGATCAATCATTTAGTCTATAAAACGCAAAAAATATATTTCCATTTATATTTTAATGTAATTTATTTGTTTGGCCGGGACAGAGCAGGCTAATACAACTCAGTATAAAATACACAATGTAAACATGCTGAATTTAGCAAGAGTGCTCATTTACATAACTTAGCAGGTGATATAACAATATACAGATTTACATTACACTATACAAAAATGCCCAAAATACATTAAACATGTACACGTAGAAGTGGACACAGCTCTGGTTTTGAGTTGAGTTTAAATGTCAGATATGTAGCGTACTACCCTACTTCAGGCGGTCGGTCATTCAATATTTACTTCCCCTTCACTGACAACACAGTTTGTTCACTTGTGAAAAATGCTCATGGCAGTTTACCAAAGTGACGTCTTCAGACTGTGTCTGCTGTCCAACCATATCCAAAACCCAAAGAATAAGAAAAACAAAAAGAAAAAAGCAAAGAAAAGTAGCGAAGAAGCTGCAACCTGCAAATGTTTCTCATTGGACTATGGGTCCCTTGAAAAAAGAAACAATAAGAAAATTGTTATAGAAATTATGGGTGTCATTATATTGCTGTAGTCACGGTAACCGTCAGTTAAAAAAAATGGACTATTGACATTGTGTTATCGTGTTTTATAATACAAATCCGAAAATATTGTCTAAATAATCCAGGGAAGATACATTTTTGTTCACTTTTCCAGAGGAATCAAGTAGTTAATAGTTACAGTTATGTTCACTGAGTGTCTCTCCGCCTCCCTACATTTGTATTTTGAGGGTCATTTATTTGCCAAAAAAGAGACAAAACATTTCTACAGATATAAAGAACCCTAACCCTAACCCTAACCCCTAAAAGAAATAGTTGTCAACTAATTTTCTTTTGATCAACTAATCAATTAATCAACTAATTGTTACAGCTCCACCAACTATTGTTTTAGTATACTATACTAGTACTTTTAGTACTTATATTAGATTATACTTAACAGAAATGTGTATTAAATTATCGACTTTATTTTAACTTTGCCAATTTGAACATTAAAAAGAACGTTAAGATGGGTCCTGATTTTTGTAATCAGCCATTCAGTCATCTCCAGAATGTTTTTTGCTTCACAACCACCTGTCAGTGGCTCACCAGGTGTCTGTCAGTGGTTCACCAGGTGTCTGTCAGTGGTTCACCAGGTGTCTGTCAGTGGCTCACCAGGTGTCTGTCAGTGGCTCACCAGGTGTCTGTCAGTGGCTCACCAGGTGTCTGTCAGTGGTTCACCAGGTGTCTGTCAGTGGTTCACCAGGTGTCTGTCAGTGGCTCACCAGGTGTCTGTCAGTGGTTCACCAGGTGCCCTCCAGGTACTGGACATATATTACTCTGACTGAGAAGCAGCTGGGAGCCATGTTCGTGTGCCTAATCTCAAAATCTCTCCTCTCTCCTCCTGCTGGTATTCCAGGTGTTCAGAGGCAGATTGTTCATTGTGTGGAAAAGACAACTGGGATCGTGGAGGAGCACCTCTGTGACCCCTCAACCCGACCTGACGATAACCAAACCAGCTGTAACAAGGAGCCGTGTCCAGCCATGTGAGTGTAGCTCCCAGACATCATTTACAGAATGACAGCTGCAGTATTCACAGACACACACTGGGGATAAAGACACAGGCTGTTCAGGTCTTGGAGTAAACACTTATCCTCATAGTGTGAACTGAAGCAAAGAATCCTATCAACCAGTTTACCAGTGCTTTTTATTAGCTTTTTGGGGGCACTATGGCAAATGCTGTGTCTGGACCCCTATTTGGTCAAACTTTGGTGGTGGTGGAGATCCAAACCCTTTTAATGAATGTATTTATTTTTACATAAGAGCATAATGTATATAATGCACATAACGTATAGTATTTCTAGATTTTATCTTTTCTCTCCAATATAAATCTTTTTTTATTATTTTTAGTATTCTAGGTCTTTAACTTATCATATGTCTGTATGTCTGTCTGTCTGTCTACCTGCTTCTGTGACAAGTGAATTTCCCTGATGTGGGATGAATTAAAGTCTAAAGTCTAATGTAATGAGCAGGCCTTAACCAATAGACCGTATAGGCTTCAGTGTATTCTTATTCAAAGATAAAAGAGAACTGCTCATGTAAGTTAATTTGTCTTTAAACTTGTGTTGTGATAGTTGTTTAAAATAACAATACATAGATTAAAATCACTAAACATTAATGTGGGCGAACAGGCTGGAACACAATGACTGTACTGTATTGTATTGAACAGGACCTCAGTCTTTATCTGCTACATCCAAGTACCTTTTGGTCTCACTGCAGCAGGAATTACAGCCTTCATGAGGGGTTTGATCAGAATGTTCTCAAGGATTCAGAGAGTCGAAAAATAAACACTCATCTCCTGATTTATTTTAACCTACTGATAATCTAATGAAAAGGTTCTCCATTGAATAAGACTCATTTTCATTTGTTGTGCTTAATTATTCATGGCAACATGGCACCAAGTCCAAATGCACTTCAGAGCCACGTTTCTCATAATAACTTTGTATTTTGCTGCTGTACAAATAGGTGGCAGCATATTGGTGCTGTCGCTGCCAATCGCTGCCATACGTAGCTGGTGTTAGCACCATTAGCCATGCAGTTTGCAGCCCTGAACTGGAGCTCAGGGTGTCGATGTTTACACCGCTAACACAGGAGCTTCGGATTGGGACAGGCCAGGGCTAGCTGGTTAGCATGCTAGCATCAAACTTTTATTTCCTCACATTCTGTTCACAATTTTAGTTCATTTGTGTGTGTTTTCAACTAAAATCTTGCATACTGCACCTTTAAGGACTGTCACCTAGCCCTGAGCAGCCACAACACAGTGTTCTCCATACTGCTGACAGACGCACCGTTGTTCAGTCAGCTGTCTGTTTAGCAGTGCACTCACATCACAGTTTGATTTCAGCATACAGCCCCTGGAAGCATTGGGAGCCCTGTGTAACTGTATAGTCCCAATTTAGCAAGAAACACCTTTGCAGTGTTCCAGCTATTAACATGTTGATAAAATCAAACAGAATGTGATCGTTTGCATGACTTGAAAGATACTCAATTGAAAACAGCTCAAATACATTTATTTACCGTTGTACCTCATCAACTTCACTGATTTTTGTAAATATGTGCTTATTCTTAATTTGTTGCCAGCGACATGTTTCAAAGAAAGTTGGGACAGGAGCAACAAAAGACTGGGACAGCTGGTACACAGGTTCAGTGATAACAGTGACAGTATCATGATTGGGCATGAAAGGAGCATCCTCAGTCGTTCATAAGGGTGAGGCGAGGTTCACCACATTGTGAATCACTGGATTGTATAAAGGATGTCACTACATGGGCTCAGGAACACTTTGTAAAACTGCTTTCAAACGATTGCATTCTGGTATGTATGATTTAATACAGTATATGCAGTATGCAAGAGTAGAGCGTGTAAGGAAACGTGAACTAGCTGCTGTCGTGCTCCCAGTTTACCAAACCTGTTTGAAAGTGCTATTTTCTAAACGTCTGGCAGCAAAGCATTATCGGGAACATTGTGTAAGGAGCTTCAACGAAGCACTCTGGAGGACGAGGACAGACCTTATGAAGGATAAAATGAGTTGTCTTCACCAGAAAAGCTTCATTCAGGCGGCACTTCTTTTGATGTTTCTTTGAATTGAACAAATTGAGGTAATTTCGAACACGTAACATCTTCACATGAGGGCTGACATGACAGTCACCACTCTTCAGACATTTGTCCTCGCACACATTGTGTTGCACCAAAGTGTAGCTTGAGTTTCTGCAAAATGGCAATGGCAATTTATAACCCAGCCACCGAAATGTGTGTCTGTGTCAGTCCTCGGCATTTCCACAGCTATATAATATTGTAATTTTCCAACATAAGTGGACAATTCAATCATGAACTTTTGCATCTCTTTGTGCAGCTGGTGGCTCGGAGAGTGGCAGAAATGCTCGGCGAGCTGTGGGAGATCTGGACAGACTAAAAGGACGGTGCTCTGCATCCAGGCAGTGAGTGCTGATGAGCAGAAAGCCCTGCAGCCAGGCGAGTGCAAACACATGCCCAAACCTGAGTCAGTGTCCTCCTGCAACACACACATCCCCTGCCCCGCTGACTGGAGCCCTGGCACCTGGTCAAAGGTGAGTCTGAGTTGGAAAATTAGGTTCTGGTTTGGGAGAAATTGTGCTGATTTGACAGGAAATTAAAATGCAAATTGTCACCAGAAATTCTAAAGAGCTAATTTCGCATTTTCTGAAAAAGGTCTTTCTCAAAGTTAAATTATCTGGCAGTCTGGCAGGGAGATTGTCATTATCTTCCGGTTCTTCTGTCGTGCATCTCTTCATTTGAACAGCAACAGAATGTGTCACAAGACTTTCTTCGCAATACAAAAGTGGAGTTTAAAGTGGCACACAGTGGGTCTAGAGAAGGTCCTGCTGTGTGATATCCAGATGGCACATTGTTTGTTGTATGTTTTCTATGTTCAGGCTGAGCCCTCAGTGTGTATATCTCTGTCTGCTCCGGTTTCTGTGGTTTTTGAATGTGGAGTGTGTTTGGTATTTGGTTTGTACTCGTCATTTTGTTTGGTCCGTATGATGAAAGTTGATAATAAACTGACAGTTCATAGGCGGTACAGTACATCAACCTGTGGTTGTAACCACAGTCCAGAGGATGATCAGCCTTCTTCCTCTCAGCAGGATTAGGATTGCGTACACAAGCAGCTTGGGCTGGAAATTACAATTCAGTTTTGCTAATTTATTGAAAATGTACTATCTGTTCTAATTATACCATCAATTCTAAGGGAATTGTAAAAGCATAAGTTGGGCCCACTCATGATCAGATGTTGAATCTTTTTTTCTGTGCAGTGCTCACAAAGTTGTGGAAGTGGAGTACGTCGCCGTAACGTGACCTGCTCCAGAAACACAGGCGTCGACTGTGAGCCCCAGAAGAAGCCCCTCGCTGTCGCCACCTGCTACGTCCAGGACTGTCCACAAGTTGTGGATAATTTCGGCATCGACTGGTCAGGAAGTGGCTGGTCGAGCAAAGAGGTGCTCAATGAGATTAACTCCATAGTTGTCGGTGCTCCCAAGTTCAGCACCACCAGAGCCCAGCCGAGAAACCACAACGACCTTAATAACATTGTTGAGGGAGATTTTGACTATCACAATAACATCGAAAATATTGATCGCTCTTCGGAAAACAACGTTCAAGTTGATGATTTTTACTATGACTACAACTTTATTAACTTCCATGAAGACCTGTCGGATGACTTTGAGAGTGATGAGAAAGAGTCAGGGGAGAGTCACTCATTCGACAATCAACAGGAGGCCGAGCCAACGCACAGTGTGACAGGAAACATGGAAACTACTAAAGCTCCCTCGGCTACTTCTGTCATTTCAAAGGCCACGGCTGACGAGCCAGTGAGCCAAAACCTAGACAATATGGAGGACAGTGGCGATGACTTCCTTTCTGAGGATTACCTTCTGCCTGTGTCGACCACTCGCTCCCCATCACTGCATACAACTCAGCATCCACCACCACTAAAAGAGAGGCATGACATTAGCACAATGCCTAGTCTGGTTGTCACTACACAGGAGCCTGCACAGGATGTGAAATTGGGGCAAAATGTGGAGGAGGATGAAAATAACTATGACAGTTTCAGCGAGGAAGAAGATCTTACTGAGGATGTCACTGTGACTCCACAACAGGCTGCTCCAACTCCTGGAAATCAAACCACTATTCATGTTGTTGTTGCTACAACAAGTGCTCAGGAGACAGAGGGACATGATGATTATGAGCACAGTTACATTGACAGAAGCACAACAGGGACAGATATCTCCTCAGAACAAGAAGGTGCAGAGAAACCAGAGCTGACGTCAGTGGACGAGAGTGAGTCAGAAATACCTCACACAACAAGTCAGGCAACAATATTTGCGTTCACATTAGAGGATGTGGAAAAGAATCCGACTGATTTTAACACAGTATACAATAATATTCAGAAATCATGGGATACCGACCTTGACCTCAGCGCAACCTCACTTCCT
This sequence comes from Sparus aurata, assembly GCF_900880675.1. Taxonomy (NCBI): domain Eukaryota; kingdom Metazoa; phylum Chordata; class Actinopteri; order Spariformes; family Sparidae; genus Sparus; species Sparus aurata. The sequence goes on along the minus strand of NC_044190.1, from coordinate 6,983,018 downwards.
GCTCCTCAGAAATCCACTCCTCTCCCTGTTCCCTTTCCACTAACCTCAGGTAACCCACAACCGTCTGATGACTCACTAACTGGAACAGAAATTATACCTCCTATGAACCTGGAAGTTGCCACGCAGCCTCCTCCTGCTGGTGTCCTGCAGACAGATCCCGTCTTCACTGACAGAACTGGAACTGATCCCACTTCCCGAGCTCCGTCCTTTGATTCAGCTGATTTTGACTACAATGAAATAGTCGTTCACACAATGCTGAGGAGCAGCAGTGACAGTGATCCTGCCACTGGTCATCACAGTACAATAGCAGCACCGCACCTGGACTCACAGGCGCCCGCTGTGCCCACTTTGCCAACACATCCACCTGCCCTGTGGCCAATTCCAGTGCCGACATCTGTCCAAACTTCAGCCTCCACACAAGTCACCACAGCTGCATACTGGGTCGCCAGCAACTGGAGCGCTGTGAGTCTGCACTGATCACATATTCTGGTGTTTTACTGCAGGACGAATCATGTTTTTTTTATTTCTCATTATTTGCAGGCACAACCTCTAGTTTTGGTTCATGCACACAGTAAACCTTGTTCTTTGGAGACACCATTTAACCTCGAGCTAACACAGCTAATGCCAGTTTACACAAAGCTTTTTTTTTGGCACATTTTAACAGACGGATGCTTCTACTCTCACCCCTGCTGTGCTGTGCAGGAGATTTAAGGAATTTGCATTTATTTACATGAAAATGCTCCAAGCCTGACTGTAATTAGCACAACAGTTCATAGAGCTGCACATCATTTGCATTATCAGTAAACTGTTTGTACATCTAATCCTCAAATCGCAATTTGTTAGCAGTATTCTTGTGTGATCGGCAGTGCTCCACCAGCTGTGGTCTCGGGGCCATCTGGAGGACTCTGGCTTGCAGTTCTGGATCAGACTCCGACTGTAATCCTGCCAAGAGGCCCGCGCCGGCCCAGCGATGTTACCTTCGCCCCTGCTCCACATGGAAGGTTGAGGAATGGAGTAAGGTGAGACCACCTGTGATATTGTAGTCCCACAATCAGCGTTTTTTTACAATGAAAAATCGCTGGGTTTTGTGCACGTGCACCAAACGGGTGTTATTTTAGAATCCAGTTATGACACAAACTTTTGTATGAATATGGTTTTTCAGCCATCTCTCCCTAGACTGCATATAGCAGTATCGGTCAGTCCACGACTTTGATCCAGACTGAAATATCTCAGAAACTGTCAAATGGATTGCTGTGAAATTTCGCATGGACACTTATCTTCCGCAGAGGATAAACGAGTGACAACTTCGATCCCCTAACTTTAGCCCCTCTTGCATAGAGATTGCACAACCCCATTGTAATGAAAACCTTTCATTACACTGGCTTTGTTTCTTTTAAGGCCGCCCCCCTGCATGCTATTTGGATTGCATGCCAATCGTTTCACAAACAAAAAAGGTGGTAACTTATTACACAACACCATCTGTTCCGAGATCGATGTGCCATGTACGCTTTCTTGGTAATAACAAGGGCATAACACATGATAATGATGATAATCATTTACCATCCCTGTTTCTGCTTCTGCAGGCATTTTTAGTTGCTGTTTTTCTTTCCATTAGTTGCTAACTGCTGCTAGTAGCTTTTAAAATCCCCTCGGTTGCGGGTCGCACGTATTGCATGTCATCAAAATGTTTGCCAGGTTACTGAACAGACATCGATTCTGCACTGTTACCACCGCCTATGCCCACTCAGAGGCGGAAGGACAATGACCCCCCGATTCCACTTTTGCACCTTTTATACAGAACGGTGAGGCGGAATAAGGTGCAACAGGACTGTCCTGAAAAGGCTGTGTAAATGGAGATTTTGTCTAGCGCCACCATGAGGATGACAGTTGTAGTTTTGATTAAAAAGCCTTGACAAATCTGAGTTTGATCGTCATGAAACTTGGTGAAGACATTCATGTTCCCCTCTGGAAGAAATGACTTTTATGATCCTCTGGCTGTAATTTGGTTTCTGAACACATACCTGCAAAAAAAACATTCCTGTCCGTGTCAGCCGTACAGTTTTCTGCGCGTGTTTAATGTTTAGCATGCTAATTATGTTAATCTTAATCTAAATATTCAGGATACAGAACTAAAAATTAAACCCATGAAAAACCACACAGTCTGACCAGTCCCTGTAGACTCACCACAAAGTCGTAGCTCATGGTGTTGGAATATCAATCATGCCGCGTCTTCTCTCAGTGCACCAAGAATTGTGAAGGCGGCGTCAAATCACGAGAGGTCCAGTGTTTTGACATGAGGGATCAGAGGCAACTACGACCTTTCCACTGCAGGGCCATGTCCTCCAGGCCACAAAGCCAGATGCCCTGTAACCTTCAGCCGTGTCTCAACTGGTACACCTCCTCCTGGGGTCAGGTGAGTCATACGCAAAATAATGAGAGAGACTCTGGAAAATGCACTGGTGTCTTCTCTGCTTTCTGAATAGGATAGAGTGGATGGAAACAAAGTATTGAATTGTGTATCTGTATTTGTAAAAAAAAAAGCTCCATTTAAGTCAATTTCACCGTCCTCCCATTTTGAATCAGTGTTTTTTCTGCACTGTAGAAATTCTCGTCAAAGCTTGCACTTTGTATTCTAAAATGAAATATTGTTGGGGTCGACACCTGTCAGTACAGTTTACTGCGCACATTTGTCAAAGCAGTCTGTATCTTTTATAATGAATAGATTTCTGAATGCATTTCTTCCTGTTTTCCTGGTTGTTACTGCTTCTGTTCATCACAGTGCTGAATGAAAACCAATGTGCCGAATAATGATGATAATAATAATAGCTTGGATTTATACACGTTTTTCACAAGATTGAAGGACGCTCCACACAGCAGCATCAGTGCTGCACAAACAGACACACAAACGAATAGAAGCAAGGAAGTTGAAGTGTTCTGGACTTTTTTAACCTGTGACAAGCAGTTATTTTTCACCCGTGTCTGTTTTGTGTTAGTTTGTTGGTTCTGTTGGTTTGTCAGCAGGATTACACAAGAACATCTGAACAGATTTCCAAGAAACTTAGATGGAGGATGGGTCTCGGCCCAGAACAGACCCCTTTAATTTTTGGTGCAGATCTAGATAAAAGGAATTATTTTACTTTGTTTAACATTGCCAGATAAGGTGTTTTTCCAATAGCTGTGCTAAATCAGTTCTTACGTGATTTAGTAAGAACATAAGAACTATGCCTAGCAGCTCGTAACTAGCAGCTAGGCATAGTTGATGGAAATGTAATGTGTAAATACAAAAAAACTGGAGCAGTGTTTTCCGGGGGAGAGGAGCTTCTGTTGGAAAGGAACAAGACAAAAAGCATAATAGGCCTTTAAAGATACTGTAGTTGTCCTGAGAAGAATAACGGATGGATTTGGTGATGTATGGCAGTGAAAAGCTTGCTGTCACGCAGCCCTCAGAGCTTCCCACAACTATATGAACTCACAAACAAGTGGGAGATTTGAGAACAATCTGTCCTTTCAGCTGAATAAACCAGCAATGATGTAACATGAAAGAGTAAATGTCACGTTGTATGGATTTTCTGTACGGTGCCTCAGGAACTTGATGTTTGTGTGGCGCCAAAATTAACAGACAACTAACGGCGTCTTGTAATGTTACAAAAAATACATCTGAAACATTGAGAAAAAAAAAAAGTTGGAGATCTCTTAAGTGTTTCCTCTGCTGTTCAAGTCAATGCTGAGATTAAGTCCCATAAATTCAAGATCGTGCGTGTGTGTGTGTGTGTTGTTCAGTGCTCTGAGGTGTGTGGAGGAGGTGAGCAGCAGCGTATAGTTGCCTGTCCAGAGGAGGAGCGATGCAACAGGGACCTTCAGCCCAGCAACATCCAGTCATGTAATGTCCAGCCTTGTGCTCAGTGGCTTACTGGATCATGGGGACAGGTACACACACACACACATACACACACACACACATACAAACAAACATAGCTGATAAGAAGAGAAGCGTCATGTATGTTTCATAGACCACTTGCAGTACATTAGGATTATCTGTCATTGATCTAAACTGGATGTGGTTTTATGAGCTGTAAGATAAATGATGCCATATCATGTTCAGGGGCTGCATTCAAATCACTAAATAATTCATAATGTCCTTCACACAATTCATTTCCTAAAACTCTTACGATCCTCTTCACGGTCACAAGATTAACAGCACATGCTGAGTGAGAGCACTTGGCATCAAAATTCTTCAATAGATCTAACAATTTATCCTGTCAGTAAACATAAGAAAACCTACATACACAATGTCACTTAACTTTATTGATTATTTTGTGTTTATAGAGGATATTTTGTCTGCAGGAAAGAATGTGACAGAGCAACAGAAAAGAACAGTCAACCTCGGGGGAATTAGGTGTGTGTCAGGAGGTGTAGCCGCAAATTTGTGTCACCGCAGCTCCTCTATTATTCGCCTTTTGAGTGTAAAATTATCATCGACCCTTCCAATTGATTGGCTGAAGGGGAAGTCGAGCACATCCTGTCGTGTCACAGTGAGTCAGTGGCTCGACACCAGGAACTGGAGAAATATGAACAATCAATCTCCTTCATTAAAGGTCCCTGATGCAGCCATATGATGACATACTGGTTCAAATCCTTTCAAGTTATTTAAAATCGTGATATCTCTCTCTCTCTCTCTCTCTATATATATATATATATATATATATATATATATATATATATAT